>NC_066513.1:22491114-22593614 GCF_024679095.1 Eriocheir sinensis | reverse complement strand
ACTTGATTTCCTGCTCTCCCACCCAAAAACCCCGTGTTCCCACAGGTCCCCCAAGATCGTTGAGGGCAGGGGATAGGCATAACTTGAAAAGAGGCATAACTTGAAAAGTAGACATTTGCGACGGAAATGATGTACAAAATTGTGCAATTCACTACATCTATCACCAGAAAACATGAACCACGTAAGGAAATCATTGGTTGGGTGAAACCGTAAATTGTCCTAATTGGTCACTTCAACTAATCTCCCTTTTTTTTCAGGCTTATAATGGCAGACACAAGGGTTATGAAAATTACAGAGACCATAACGGCGCACCCTGACTTCCCCAAACCCGGAATCCTGTTCAGGTAATAAGAAAAGAAGAAAAATCAGACATGATAGTTTCTGAAGTTATGCAATATAAAGGGGTTTCTCAGAGTCACCTTATTTTTGAATTGTCATTGTAAACATTCTGCTTTGATATGTAGTAATAGATAATCATTATCTACCTAGTTTTGTTAAATAAAATGCACAACCAATGTACTGGCTATTGTCAAGTTAAAACATTTTTCAATATTAATACAAAAAGGACAATATATTTCTTATCACTATTGCTAAAGTATATATAACTACTCATGGCCGTAGTATTAAATAACTATTGATCTCCCCCATTCCCGTTTCCTTCCCTTCCCTTTCCCTTGGCTGTGAACCATATTTTTAAGCGTCCCCGGAGGGTTGGGATTGATTAACACTAGCTCGAGAGAGAGCGGATGGGGTCGAAAAAGTGTTGACTCCGCGGGGTCAGAAACAGGACATCTTCGGCTTCCCCTTCGTACCTGGGTTCGAATTTTGGCCCAGGCAGTCAGCACACAGCTCACCCAGCTGTTCATCTTCCCTTTGAGGCTGTTTGAATTATGGATACTTGGACAAAACTGTGGTAACCTTTATGTAACTCTGGCCCTGTGTCTCAGGGTAATGGGTTCTAACTTCTTACTCTCCACAAGCTCAAGGACCAATGAAATGGAGATGAACACCATAGCTATAATGTATACTCCCATCTGTAGTGTTACCTTACCCTCAAATGCATCTTTCCTGTCATTGTCGTATCTCTTTCATCAAACTGAAACATTCTTCAATAACAGTTAGAGAAAGACAACAACCATCCAATTGTTGTTGCTAAATAATAAGTGTAATCACTCATTTTGTCCTTTCAGAGACATCTTTCCTGTTTTGGGCAAACCATCAGTGTTCCAGGACCTGATTGATTTGATGCTGGAGCGTTCCCGAGCCAAGTGTCCTGCTATTGATTTGGTGGTGGGTTTGGAGGCCCGAGGGTTTCTGTTTGGCACCCTGCTGGCCCTAGCCCTCAAGGTGCCCTTTGTTCCATTGCGCAAGAAGGGGAAGTTACCAGGGGAGGTGAAACAGGTCTCCTTCACCTTGGAATATGGAACAGTAAGGGCCAAGAATTTATTGTAGAAATGCTGTAACTGAGCCCATTACAAAGCACTATTGATAATAAGCTTTTATGGCAGACTTCTGACACAGCTAGCTGGAGTTGGCCTTGTGAATGCTGCAGCCCCACATCCCTTTCATTTCTCTTCAGTTCAGTTTGATGTGTTTAGAGTTATGTGGCCAAGCACCTGTATGAATAGACTCTTTTGGTGGGTAAAGGTAAAAGGTAAAGCTAGGGGCATATGCCAGAGCTGTGTGTAGTCTTGATGCTCATCTCTGTCCTGTTGGCCTTTGAATCCGTGGTGGGAAGAACTCATTACCCCAGGATACAGGGCCAGTGTGACATCCAGGTTATCACAGTTTACCTTCCTCAGGTAAACTGAACAGACCAAAAGGGAGGATGAACATATGGGTGAGGTACACTGACTGCTCAGGCCAGGATTTGAACTTGGGGCTGCGGATTCGTAGCTAGACTTGTTAACCACTGCACCATGGAGGTATAGGATAGTTCCCTAAGTATCACCACCTTGCTACTAGTTAGGGAGGCAAAAATGTTTTTGTTGTTGTCTGTCTGTCTGCCTTTTGGTTACCAAAATATCTAAAAAAGGATTAATGGATTGAAAAGAATGGATATAGTCTCCAAATACACATGAGAATATTTTTAGGCAAATATCAGAAACTTATGGAACTCCAAAACAGCTGACAAAATAATGGCAAATAAGTTAAAAAATTACCGACTGAATGACTTGGAAGCATACACTATTGTGGTGGTGCTCATCTCCGTCCTGTTGGCCCTTTGAGGATATGTTGGGAGAGTACCCATTAACCTGACACAGGGCCACTGTAACATTCGGGTTACCACAGTTTTCCCTCCAATGTTTCCCCAGGTACCCAGTTGTTGACCATCCTGAAAGGAAAGATGAACAGCTGGGTGGGCTTCATGCTGGCTGCCCTGGCTCGGATTTGAACTCATGCCTGTAGATTTGTTGTATCCATGCTAGCCACTCATGCTTTGAGGGTAGATCATGAGTGCTTCCAAAAGGCACCACAAGTATTTGGGAGCTGGTTCATGCAAAGTTTCTGATATACCCCAATAAAAAACTGATAAAAACTGACTGAGTAATGGTGGCCATCTTCAAAATAAAATATGACCTAATATGGCAGGCGCCACATATTCTTTGGAATATTTTGTTTAATTAGCTTCTGTTTGCCAACATCTTATTAATTTTTTTCTATGAACTCCTCCCTTCTGTGCTAATATAGTGATAGCCAGCTTTATCCCTTCTTGAATAACAACCAGTTAATATATGCATTGAATAATATGTCACCATTTCAGGACATTATTGAAGCTCAGTCTGGCAGCATAAAACCTGGACAGAATGTGCTAATAGTGGATGATCTCCTTGCCACTGGAGGTGAGTTTATATAATTGTTCACAATGACAAAAATACCAGGTAAAGTATATTAGTCCACTTTTAGGTTATGACATGCAATTTCTTTCTTTCATTCCAGGTAATACACATATTAGGAAAAAAATTTACTCTGGTATTATGAGTTGGAAAACATAGCATAGTGAAAGTTTCCATACTGATCCAGAATCCCTCCTTTTATAGGTACAATGAAGGCTGCATGTGACATGGTGACATCTATGGGTGGCAAAGTGGCCCTCTGTCTTGTCTGCATTGAGCTGATGGATTTGAAGGGCAGGGAAAAGGTGAAACATCCATGTGAGACCATTGTGGCATTTTAGCCATCTCTTGCTCCTGCTGCACATCTGTGGTCCTGTGTGATGGGTCGTAAAAGGACACTACTTTCTGATGACCTCTTACGACTGCCTTCTAAACCATTCCACTGAAACATTCCAACCTAATCTGCTTCATCTCCTATCAGTGTGCCATAGGGACAGTGATTAGTGGGCCTTTTTTTTCTCATTTCTTTTTTTTTTCTTTTTGCCCTAGAGCTGGTTCCTTTACTGTAAAAAGAAAGAAAAAAACCCCTCAATGCTGGGGATCAAACCCAGGCCCTTTGAGTAGAAGTCAGAGGAACTTACCAACTGCCAGAGGCCTTTTAGCTCATCAGTGGCTGGCTCAGTTGGTAAGCTGCCCTGGCTTCTATTCAGAAGACCTGAGTTTGTTCCCCGGCACTCAGAGATGTTCACTGGGATTTTTTCACTGCGTTATTGCAGTTTGCCTAATGTACATATAAACTATATGTGCCGTAGGGATTGATTAAAAGCATCATCAGCTTCTACAAGTGTGAGCGGGGTCAATGTCACCCTTCATGTCCAGAGTGGGAATGGGGGTGTCAGGTACTGGCTGCAGAGAAGGCCTCTGTAGCAGTAACCTCTTAGCTCTTCAGTGGCTCATTTGGTGCTGAACAGTTATTTTTGCAAATGTATTTCAGACATGTTGTACCTGTTGGTCTTAATAAACCTTTAGGAGAAGCTTCATTGTTGTGACCACCATAATATTCTTTATGATATCTAAGTAATATTCTTATGTTTTCAGTCCTTCATAATTCATACAGCAGAATTATGATTTATATATGAACACTAATTGAAAGGTAAGTACATAATCATTATAGAAATAATGCATATAATAAACAAGTTACATATAGTTATGATACATATCTTACACTTTATACATATATCTCGGTAACAAAAATAGAAATGCCAGAGAGGTACTCTAATATGAAATAGTTTACTGAAAATTATACTATGTACTTTGTAAAATTTAACTAACATGGATCTTGTATCTCTGCTTAGAACCTCTTGGTTCACCCTCTTAGCGGATGTGTATCAGTTGTTGGGTTATTCCACTTTAAAGAAATGTTCTGTGGTTTAAGAAAGTTGTAACTGCAGCATTTTTGATAATTTGCTTTCAATAAAATCTTCAAAGTTTCTCTAAGCAGTTAGTCATAAACTGCATTTCAATACATTTATATAATATTAAAGTGATGCATAATATTATGGTTGTATCTTGAAAAGGAAGTGATCCTAGAGGTTCTTATGTCCACTAATCATTCTTGACAGCACATTGGTGGCTACCTGATGGCATCACATTCTTGCTCTGGCCCATAATACCAGAAAGAAGCACAATAAGCATAATAAAGATGAGGAAACAGCCAGGTAAACAAACTCATGAATTAAGGTCTCAAGCTATGAAACCCAGCATTCATTTCAATATGTATTATGTATGCCAACTGTACAAAAATACGGAAGTTTAGTGTAGTTTATCTCAGCACATGTCCAGCACAAACATGTTCTTGGTGTGAGGGAGGGATTGCTGGGTGAGTGGTGACTGAGTTTAAGGGATGGCATATGATATTACATATGCTTTTTTAGCTTTTCCTATTTTCCATATATGATTTTACACTTTTTTTTTTTTTAATAAGAACAGCATGTTCCAGCCATTATTTTCTTGAATGACCTTTGGTCTGCCTCATATATATATATATATATATATATATATATATATATATATATATATATATATATATAAATATATATATATATATATATATATATATATATATATATATATATATATAAAGAAAAACAAGCCAGCCAAAAGAAAACATCATACATGAGGAATTTCTATATGCTGTGTATGGCAGTCCTGGCACAGAGGTTATAATTATGTATTTTGGATGAGGTGAAGTGAGCTGGGTGAAGGAGGAAGGATGAGCTTGAATGGGATTCTGCTTTGACTTATGGCACCGTCTTTGTAATCCCTCCGAACATACAGAGCAAAGAAGGGGAAGAAAGGCCAGCAGCTGAATACCTGCCATCAGGCATTTTGATAAAATATGAACCATTGCTGTCGTACACTAAACTGACCCAGAAGCCCCAGCCCTCTTCCATAGCCATGGGAGCTGCCTGGTCGGGTGAAGGAGGTTGAGTTAAGAGTGTTACCTTAGAGCAGGGAGGGGGTGAGGGTTCTAGGTAAATTTAGTATACAAAAACCTTTTTTTTTTAAGTAATATCATCAATTTCTCTACACATAAGTGATTTGTAATACTTACATGCAAGCTAAAACTAAAACACATAGTATATCAAGAATAATGGGGTAAGTTAAAAAAATATTATAAAAATGTCATTCTACAAATACTAGTGTTTTATGGGACCAGATGGCCCCATAGAAGTATTTGGTTGTCAAAAAAAAGAAAAAGAAAAAGCACGTCGGAAGACCTATATTCATCTGGGCCTTGGACCTTCATGCTTAGCCTTGCAAACCCTAACATCTTGTGCTTACAGTGAGTGGTGTAATTGATACAGCCACTATTGTACATGAATCACAATGTGTTATATTAAAAGCTGATTACTGCTGACCTTGGCTTAGAAAGGTACTGGGAGTAACACACATGAAGAGGAGTGTGGGGCATGATGAGAAAATAGTAAAGAGAAATCTGCTGGATGTGTATTATATCTTCTTTCTTCTCTTCTATTAGCATGTGTGGGTTTCAGATTAACTAACTATGTCTACCCCTGCCAGAATCCAATTGACAGTTCTTCTTTCATAAAGAAACAACTTGCTGGATGTTTATTTCCTCTTTACAGAGTGTTGTGTAGGCTTCAGATTAACTTGTTATGCCTACCTTGGCCAGCACTCAAGCCCTTTGCAATGGTTAGTTACTAATAAATCATACATTTCTGAAAGGGTATTTCTTCTTATTTTTCCTTGTCTTAACATACTGGCAAGTGCAAGTTACTGATTAACTAGCTACACCTGCCTCTGCCAGGACACAAACCCTCTATTTTGGCCCACTTCATGAAGAATATGTCAATAGGTAAATGCATATATTTACTTTTTTTCTAGTATACAAAATGTTGTGTAGTCTTCAGACGAACTAACTAGGCCCTACCTCTACCAGCACACAGGCTGTCTATAATGGCTCATCTCTCATAAAGAATAGGTTCCCTTCTCATCATGGAGGCGCCGCTTTTCAGAGGATTTTTTGTAGCCCGTTTTGTCCTTGAGTTTGTGGATGATGTGAATGCAGAGGACAATGCTCATGAGTTGAAGGCCACCCAGCACTGCCAGCACAGAGCACCACACTGCCTTGTTATCATCCAGCCAGAATTTAAGAGGAGCCCCACATCCACTCTGAAATAAGATGGAACAAGTTAAAGGAAGTGCCAAGGGAAATCAGACATGGAAAAATACTTGAGCAGTGCCCACTGCGAAGATGACTGGAAAAGTGGAAGAAGGTGCCATGAAAGATCAGACTGGTGAAAGGAAGTGTTATGAAGCCAAAACAAATGAGGGAGTGGAGCAGTGGTACCCAACCTTTTTTGCACCTCTAGACATGACCGCGACCCCACTAGTTTCGTTGTATATGTGTTATAATAATATAATAACACCATGTTTAATATTTTGTGGCCTTGGTGACCCCAGGAAAAACGCTTGGCAACCCTACTCGGGGTTGCGACCCCAGGATTGGGAAAGGGGGGAGTAGAAGGGAAGGAATGTGGAGGAAGCATCAAGAGAAATGAAACGCATAGCAAATGGAAGTGCTATTAAGCCAATAACAAGAGAGAGAGAGAGAGAGAACACAACATGTGATCCCATAATGTTAAGTCAGATACGTAACTCCATTTCTGAAGTGTTAGATGAATAAAAGAATATAACAGAACCATCCTTGAGGACATTACACATCATCATTATCATCATACAAATGACTAAACTCTTCTACACTCAGAGGGAAAATCAATAGTCAATCCATTAAATAAACTTTGAAGGTTACAGACAGAGGAATAACATTAATGCTCTGCTTGTAAAGGCTGTGAGAGGGAAGTCAAGGCACTGTCACAACCTCAGTCTCCTGGGTTCTTAAATTCTTACAGTTCACATAAAGGAACATACACTGTTAACCAGAGGGCAAGGAGCAAGACAACTAAAAGGACACAGTAGGAAGGTGATGAGAGTAAGGTGCTCAATTAATGTCAAGAAATTAAGCTTTCCGTAAAGAGTAGTAGATGTATGGAATGGATAAATTGAAGATGCTGTGATGGAAGTGTCAAATAGTTTATGGACTGACTGGACAATTATAAATGTGGAGATGGGACCACACGAGTGTAGTTTAGGCCCTGTATATTACAACTTGGTAAATACTAAATACTGTCACCCACCTGCTTGAGTGTCTGGGCCGAGGGAGTGACCTGGGCTGTCACTTTCTGGATGGTGTCGTAGCAGGAGTTGCTGATCGGGTAGTTGGTGTAAGCAAACTCCTTTGGGCCGTAGAAGCCACAGCAGTCAAACTGAAAGTAGATGAAAAGTTGAAAATATGGTTAGTTAATTACAAACATTTCATTTTTGCTTCATTATAAGTTTTGCAAAACTTGAACAGAGTTTATTATGCCCTTCATTCATTAAGACCTACATAAACATTAACATTTGAAACATTTACTTTGTCACATTTTAATTAATAATGCCCTTCATTCTTCAACCTCTGTTCAAACATTAACATTTGAAACATTTACTTGACACACTTCAAATATGCCCTTTATTCTTCAAACTCTGTACAAACATAAATATTTCCTTTGTCACACTTTAATTATGCCCTCCATTCTTCAAGCTTTAAACGTACAAACATAAGCATTTGAAACATTTACTTTGACACTCTTCTTTTATGCCCTTCATTCTTCAAGCTCTATACAAACATTAACATTTTAAACATTTATTTTGTCACACTGCAGTAAAAAAAAAATGTCCTCTTTAAGACACATACAAGTACAGTTCCTGAGTCTTTGGGGGATACTACCCACCTTGTTTTGTACAATGTTGCGCGTGCCTTGGTTGACCTCAGCCCAGCCATTGAGGAGGATGTCGTCCAGCTGTGAATAAGATGGCCTGTGTATTATCTGTCTCCTAATGATGTAGCCTACATATAGAGTTGGTTAGGGGGATGACTGGCTCTATGGCTATGGGGAGAAATAAAATAAAGAATAAAATAAAATAAAATAAATAAACAAGAAGGTATAAGGTAAAAACAAATAGATGAACAAAATAATATTAAACATAAGATATATTAAATAGAAATATAAAAAAATAGATAAAATAAGTAAAACAGCTAAAGATGCAAAATCAGGCTCCCCCACTGACAAGCAGATAAAGAAAAAAAGAGATAAGCATTATTTCATTATTCCGACAGTCATCACTCCATCTATTTTTAAGCCAGTTCAACTTATCCGAGCAGTTTTTCAACATGCGTACTAAATGGAAGGACGCGTGTGAAATGGCAAGCACCCCAGTGGCAGCCTTACCCTCGTCTGCAGAATGTTGAGGGCCAGCAGACCGCCTATCTCAGCAGCCACGGCAAGCAGCAGGATTGCCAGATACTGAAAAACAAACAACACTAGTTAATTATTACCTCACAGAAGTAAAGACACCAACACCATGGAGGCACTCTAGGAGCCATGCTTAAAGTTTATGGCGGAAAGATAAATGTATGAAGGGTTATTGTTACTACTACTACTACTACTACTACCCACTACCACTAATAATAAAAAAAAAAATACCAGTAACACTAATAATAATGACAAGAGGGATCAAACATATATGTAGCTATACCTGATTTGAAAGATTAGACGTTTAGTGGCTCTTTCTATATACTTCTAGCTTACTATAAGGCAGTTTCATTTCTCAGATTCGTCTATTTCATAAAAAAAAGAAGTCACATCACAGGGGTAATCTCCTGGTGGGGGACCTTCAGCATTGGCAGGGCAGAAAAGAGGAGGATGTAAGGGCATGGTGGTAGGGGATGAGGATGAAGAGGGGGAGGAGATAAAGGGATGGAGGAAGAGGTAGAGGTGAGGGAGGGATAGAGGAGGAGGAGGAGGATCGACCCACCACCACCGCCACCATACGTTACATCAGTGCCTGTTTGGTTAATACTCACATGCAGACTCACATGGTGCCTCAACTGACACTTTCACATCATCTCTCTCTCTCTCTCTCTCTCTCTCTCTCGGGGAGGCGCCCTTTTCCAGCTACCCACCCTGTGCAGCCCGTTACAGTATTTCCCACGTAGTCTAGGTTATGGTTTATCAAAGAACGTGAAAAAAAGACCTACTCAGCGTGTGGCCAGTTCTTCGCAGATATCAATACTAGACAGCGGGAGGCACAGTCTTGATACAGCATGGGAGCCTCGAAATAGATCGTGAGGGATGTGTCGTCAGTTCTTTGCAAATATTAATACTAGACAGCGGGAGGCATACAACTCTTGCTACAGTATGGGAGCTTCGAAATAGATCGCGAGGGAGGTCTGATAGATAAACCGAGTCACTCCAAGACGAGTATGAAGAACAAGGCATGGGTACACCACAAGATATCAAGGCATGGGAGACTGTCAGAGAAAGTAAAGGGAATACAACACGGATTTAAGATTTTTACAGTCTCCGAGATAGTTGACAGTCTTGCACGATATGGTTGCACCACCCAACACTCAGCTACCGCAGAACACGTAGTATACTCCACCGAACGTGAGCAAAAGTAAAGAAAAGCGTCCACTCAGGAATATCGCACAATATTGCCCTCAATGCAGAGTTGTATACAATAAACAATGACAGGTCTCACGCCCCCTCACCACAAACACATTTCCTGGACGAGGCTGTGGTGGTGACGGTTCACGCGATGGTGTGGTAACTTCTCTCGAGGTTGCATTGTTGTCATGGCATGCACTGAGTCACCTTTACAAGCGTTAAGTGGTAGTCTGCGACGCTGGGTGTGAACGGTCTCAGGGTATTACAAAGGTGGTTCGTGATAAAAATAGTAGTAAAGGTGATATTAAAGCATTAGTTCACTTATAAGTATAGCCTCGAAGGTTTTAACTGTAGCTTTGTATATTGACGTGGGAAACCTTAGCATACACTGAAATAATAAGACTGGAAAGTAAACACATAGGGAAACACAAAATAGTAGTAGTAGTAGTAGTAGTAGTAGTAGTAGTAATAGTAGTAGTAGTAGTAGTGGTGGTGGTGGTGAAAAACAACACAATGACAAAGTAAAAAAAAAAAAATCTGTAAAAGGAAAACACTTGCTAGAATGGAGACAAATAAACCATTAGAGAGACAAAGCCGTGACGTGAAAAAAATAACAAAGGCTCATTCCACATACCAGCCTAAGGCCGCAGACGGATTCCGAGGCGCCGGCCACCCAGCCCACCAGGCCCGTGATGAAGAAGACGAGGCCGAGGCCCAGGACGCTGTAGGTGAAGATCTGCGGGAGGAAAAGAAGCGTGATGCTGCAGCCATTACACAGAGAGATGGTGGGGTTCTTAGGAGGAAATGAAAGTGAAGTGCGGAGGGAAAAGACTTGTTACGACGATGACAAAGGTAAAAAAGTGGTAATTTGAACAAGTAAGGAAACGAAAGGGAAGTGTAAGGGAAATAACTGGTAACTACGATGATGTAGGTAAAAGAAAATGTGGATAAATGAATGGGGAGAGAAACGAAAATGAAGTGCAGAAAATAAGGACGGGTAGCAACGATGACAAAGATAAAAAGAGGATAATTTGAACGAGAAAGTTAACGAAAGTGAAGTGTAAGGAAAATTAACAACGATGACATAAAAAAAAATGTAGATGGAGGAGAGAAACGAAAATAAAGTGCAGAAGACAAGAATGGGTAACAACAATGATGAAGATAAAATAGTGGATTAATTCAACGAGTATGGAAACGAAAGTGAAGTGTAAGAAAAATAACTGGTAACAACGACGACGCAGATTAGAAAAATGTGGATAAATGAATGAGGAAAGACACGAAAATGAAGTGCAAAAAATAAAAATGGGTAACGACGATGACAAACATTAAAAAAGGTGATTATTATTATTATTATTATTTTTTTTTTTTACAACAAAGGAGACAGCTCAAGGGCACACAAAAATAGGAAACAATAATATAAAAAAAAGCCCGCTACTCTATTGAATGAGCAAGGAAAAGAAAGTGGATATAGGAAGGGAAATAACGGGTAGCAACGATGACAAAAGTATACAAAAAAGGTTGATTATTGAATGAGGAAGGAAACGAAATGGAAGTGATGACGACAAAAACTGGTAATAACGATGCCAGATAAAAAAAAAGGTAAATAACTAATGAGGAAGGAAACGAGAATAAAATGCGGAAGAGAAAGACCGCGTAACAACGATGCCAAAGGTAATAAAGTGGATGACTGAATAAAAAAAGAAATGCAATGAAAATGAAGTAAGGAAAGGAAAGAACTGATATAAACAATGGCGAATGAGTAATGGGGAAGGAAACGAAAGTGAGGGAAAGATTATACGGAGAAAAAATATGAGGATGCATAATATGAAAAGAACAAGCGACAACGATTAAATGAATATCGAAGAGGAGGTTATTTTCGCAAGAGCACATCGAAGGTCCTGAGCCAGACACACACTATAATAAAAGATGACATGCAGGAAGGGGGAAAAAAAGAAAAAGAAAAACAATAGGTGAAATGATGACACAAGTGACGCGAACATTCATTTTATTAGCGCATGACACATTCAACGGAGCGTGAGTGTAGCGTGCAGTGTTGCGTGTGTGTGTGTGTGTGTGTGTGTGTGTGTGTGTGTGTGTCTAAATAGGTTTGCGTTACACTATAGATATGTGAATAAGTGACTCGTCTCTCTCTCTCTCTCTCTCTCTCTCTCTCTCTCTCTCTCTCTCTCTCTCTCTCTCTCTCTCTCTCTCTCTCTCTCTGTATTGTAAGCTTCTCTGATAACGGATATTCTAGTTACATTAAAATCATCTCATAACAATCTCATTTCATTAACTTTTTACTCAATGTCAGGCAAGATATACAATTATCCTATTTCTATATAAATTTGGAAGGTGTGAACGAACGAACGAACACTCATTTAATTAACTTCTCACCTAACTGTCAGCTAAGATACAATTATTATATTTCTGTGATAATTTGGAAGGTATGTAAGAAAGGAACCATCAGCCATGTCGATATATAAAACCGAAAGTACAAACCCGTGAAAGGAAAGAGTCGCGTCAGTGATCGGGAGTGTCACGCTCAATTTTGATGCCAGAAGTGCGTCGGTTTTACGTAATGAACGATAGAACGAACGATTAGAAAGCGAGTCTGGGTGATGTAACAGTCATCTCTCTCTCTCTCTCTCTCTCTCTCTCTCTCTCTCTCTCTCTCTCGCTTCACTTCGCTCATCGTTACGTTACGTGTCGCTAAACAGTTCCGTTATTTTGTACTCTTCGCGATCCGCACTCCAAGCACACACACACACACACACACACACACACACACACACACACACACACACAGCTGCAAATACAAAAACAATCTGAAAATGGAGGGAAAAACTAAACTAAATGTAAATGTAAGTAAATATGTAACTATTGAGAAATATAGGAATCTGCAACACTACAGAAAAAAAATATAGTAGTTGTAGTAGTAGTAGTAGTAGTAGTAGTAGTAGTAGTAGTAAATTAGATAGAACACAAACGGAAGAAGGCTTATTATGACAAAGCAATATCATTAATTTGAAAACATAACATTAACCTGAATATTTCGGAAAAGAAAATAACAACTAAGGATTGACATAGAAAAGAAGCCAGCGTTACAAAAAGTAGTAGTAGCAGTAGTAGTAGTAGTAGCAGTAGTAGTAGTAGCAGTAGTAGTAGTAGCAGTAGTAGTAGTAGTAGTGGTGGTGGTGGTGTCTGACTTACCAGTGTGCCGGAGAGGAAGCGGGAGACGGTGATGGAGGTGGCGAGAACCCAGGCCATGTACACACACACACAGGCAGCACACACACCACCTGCACACACACACACACACACCCACACACACCCACACCCACACCCACACCCACACCCACACAGTATTTTCACGCACATGCATTATCACATGAAGTTTAATTTTCTGACGCATATATTATGATTATGGAATTATTACCCCTCTCTCTCTCTCTCTCTCTCTCTCTCTCTCTCTCTCTCTCTCTCTCTCTCTCTCTCTCTCTCTCTCTCTCTCTCCCCTAAAATCGCTTATTATGATGCTTTGTTTTTTACAGCTGAATGCATGGCGATAAACACTATTGGTATTTTGTGCTATATATATATTTTTTTCTTCTTTTTCTTCCTCGCCGATCTGCTTTTATTTTCCTATTCATCTCCAAAGTCAAGTCATACTCACTCAACCATATCCGGAGTATGATTTTTTTTTTTTTCATTTTACTATCTTTATTTTGTCTACATACTATTTTTTTATTATTATTATTCTCACTCATCTGAATCGGCCAGCGGCAGGTATTCATATTTCCCGTTTAATTGACCGCAATAGACATGACTTTTTGCCCTCCTAATTTTTCCAGCAGAAGGCTGAGGCGGCGGCGAGGCTTGTCCGCGGCCTGGAAGTGGTTGGCGAAAAGAAAGGACCATATGACGCCAGGGTCCTGTTACGCCGGGGGGCAGTCAGTGTGAATGGGGGGGATGGGGTGGGGGGAGGAGCGGGAAGGGGACGGGCGAGGGTATGTATGGAAATGCGTCACACTTAAGCCAAACTCTTTCATCAATCATATGGCCTATTGACGTAGTTCTTAGTCCCTCTACAGCCAAGACAGACCATATACGGAAGAAGTATTGAGGAGGTGACTAAGGTCGATGTTTTAGATGCTTCCGCCTCACATACATTATTTTTCTAAGGCCAAAAAGGAGGTAAAAGGCATTCTCATGAATTTTTTTTACACGTTCATGCTACAGAGGCTTTGTCAAACTACCATCAGGCTCATTAAACTACACGTGTAAATGCCCAGAACTCCTACTTGATAAATGCATGGGTCCCGAAATGTTTAATAATATAAACCTTATAATCCTAATCCAAATGAGATTTTTTTTTCAGAAAAGAAAATGGATCTCATTGGGATACTGACTGAGGTACCTTGCCTCCCAAAAGACACAGAGAAGCTCCTTGTGTTTGATAGTCTCTCCACAAGGGCCTAACAGCTCCATGGGTGAGCAAAATTGCCAAGCCATTCAGGGTATGCTTTTAATGTTGCTTTAGCTGCATTAAGCTTATACAAAAACTAGTGATTGAAAAAGGTTGTCAAACACAATTACATACAACTACGTAGGTCATACAGTCTTATATTACGGATAATCGCTTATGGGTGTTGAGGGGATTTGAAAAAAAAAAAACAATAAAACTGTTGATGTTGATTACACGGACGCTAACATTCCTGTAGAAACATTGAGTGTTTGAAGACTGCCGTACAGGCGCTGAGGGGGGCTGAAGAACGATAACAATACGAGTTGCGCAAACGCGGAAACGGTCACAGTGTTCGGAGGGGGCCAGAAAAGTATAATATAATCGATCAAACGTAGACACCAAAGCACATGTTATATAAAAAATAATTGGAAGACACATGAAAGCGCTGAGGGAGGGCCGAAAAGCACCTGGTCAGTGGCAGTTGCACAACCGTAAAAATAGTCTGAGGTACATTGACAGCTGAGGGAGGCGGAGAAAGGTAGTCAGACGAAGACACAACAAAAGCAAAAAAAAGTCTCATAATAGCATCGTGAAATGTTTCTGAGGGTGTTGAGGTGGCCGACGAAGAGCTAAACAAAAGGAGTCACAATGATCTAAAAAAAAAGTGTTCAGGAATAGGGCTGGAGAACAATAGCTAAACATAGGAGCAAAAAACACTAAAATTGTCTTTCAGAGGTGCTGAGGCGCACTACGAAGAGCTATACAATGGGGGTTAAAATAAACTAAAATTCAATGAGTGTTCAGGAGCGTGACTGGAGAGCAATAGCCAAATGAAGGCACAAAAAAACGCCAAAAATATCTTCTAGAGGGCACTGAGGGAGGCCGACGAGGAGCTAAAGAAAGGGAGTGGCAATTATCTAACATTCAATAAGTGTTCAGGAGCTGGGCCGAAGAGCTATAGCCAAACGTAGGCGAAAAAAAACAACGCTAAACCTGTCTTCCATAGGGCGATGAGGGAGGTCCAGTCACGCAAGTAAAACATTACTACCAAAACGTGAACGCCGCGGGGCTGGTGGACACGTAGTTATATACGCCAACCATTAACTCCCTCTCATGGCGGGCGAAGGAGCCAATCAGTGAAAGGAAAGACGCTCAACACCAGTAATAACGTCAGTGAAAGTGCGAAAGACGGCCCATGCACCAATAGGGTAGTTTCTCCCAAATTAGTGTGGAGGGCAAAAGTTTTCTCCTGAGCAGTAACATAATGAACGGTAATGCAAATCATGTCACCACCTCCTCGCCCCCTCATCACTCCCTTTCCCTTGAGAGAAATTGCGCTCATTAGAGTATAACATTTGCCATAACTTTCCCTTCCCTTCCCTTCCCTTCGCTCGAGACACAGCGTGGCGGAAGGGGCAGAGCGGGTGAAGAAAGCGGAGGTAATGGAATGATAATATCCAAACCACAAGGAGGGCCAGAAAAAAAAAATTACTGTTTATGCGAAGTACCGCTCAGCACCACTGTCCCCCGCGTTGTTGTTTACCTTCAGATCCGAAGGAGTTTTAACGTTTCCACAACTTTCCCTTCCTTCTGGACGCGATTTACAGAGGAAGAAAGCAGAGGTAATTGAATAAAAACAAATAAACAAGCCACCATTAAGCATTGTCCCCCCCTGCGTCCATTTTTTCCCCCACGCTTAACTCTCTAGACACGACGAGGAGAAGAGGAAAGCTGAGAGAATGGGATAAAAACAGACAAAACACCACACCGTTTTTTCTTTCTTTTGTCAGTATGAGAGTTTAGTATTTCCACTCGTTTCCCTTCCTCCTAGACGTGATTTGCAGAGGAAGAAAACGGTTGGAATGAAACAAAAAGCCAGTCGGCCACCACTTCGACCCTCCCCCCCACTCCAGTACCACACAAAATAATATATAAGCAGTTTCATGATGCGAAGAATGGTCGTCCCGCTCCAGCATGCTTTTTTATGTGAATAGAAACTCGGCTTTTTTTCATAAATTTCTCCACTCTTGAGGCACGATGACAGGAGAGAGAAGGTTGAGAGGCAGTTTTATGCGACGAACGGTCATCTCTGTGTGCATGATTCTTTAAGTGGATAGAAACTCTGCCTTTATCATAACTTTTCTACTCTTGAGGCAGGAAGAGAGGAGAAAGAAGGTTGAGAGGCAATTTTACGGGAAGAACGGTTATCTCTGTGTGCGTGCTTCTTTAAGTGAATATAAACTCTGCCTTTATCATAACTTTTCTACTCTTGAGGCAGGAAGAGAGGAAAAAGAAGGTTAAGAGGCAGTTTTACGCGTGTGCATGCTTCTTTAAGTGGATAGAAACTGCTTTTATCATAACTTTCCCTACACTTTAGACACGATGAGAGGAGAAAGGAGATTGAGAGGCAGTTTTATGAGAGGAACAGAGTCATTATCCCCGTACGTGTGCTTCTTTATGTGGATAGAAATGTAAGCCCTCTCGTATACGTTGTTGGGATTTCTATGGACTGTTTTGTGACCCTGGTGATAGTTTTACATGACTTCCGCACCCTGAACAGGAGAATCACCCATGAATACCCGATTTATCTTTGTTGTGGCCTTGGAAAGTAGTCGAAATGGGAGTCTGATACGTTTAAATGTTGAGTTCGATAATTTGGTAAACGCTGGACGAGAGGAGAAACAAGGTTGAGTAATGATGGAAGAAAGGAAAAAGAAGGCTGAGAAATGATGGATGAGAGGAGAAAGAAGGCTGAGTAAGATGGATGAGAGGAGAAAGAAGGTGGCGAAGTCTACGCGAAATACGGCCATACTCATCACCGCGTCCTCCTTCTTGTCTAATGTTCTTATAATGCGAATATTTACCTAATAACTGCAAGGGAAAGCGGCGGGTAAGTAGCTATCATCATCATCACCATTATCATCATCAAGCTACGCCAGCCTAAGTAAAGGTGAAACTTCATACATAGTAAATTACAGCCCGTATTTATGAGGCCGCTGGTGTGTGAAGCGGAACAGAACGGAACGCCTCGCTGTACAAACTATAATATCTTCCAGCGGTTTATGATATCACTCTTCACTGAGGCCTAACGAGAGAGAGAGAGAGAGAGAGAATTACACAGATGGTCTTCGGGACAGCATGTAGGTAGTTTTAAGCCACTCGGCGGTGACTGAAAAATCCGAGGTAGTAGCGTGGGGATTCGAACCCGAGTCGTCCATCACGCGGTGAATGTGGGCCCAGCACGCTACCACTCAGCCACCGCCTACCCCAGAGAGAGAGAGAGAGAGAGCGAGGCGGGCAGCTGTTCTCCTCATTATTAATCTGAACACCAAAGTAAACCACAGCCACCACCACAACCACCACCATCACCCCCCCACCACTGACCTCCCCCTCTTTTACACCACAACAGCGTCATACATTCATACACAAACCACTAAGGCCAAAAGGCAGACAAAACGAGAATAAAGCACGTTGACACACACACACACACACACACACACACACACACACACACACACACTTGACCGAGACCATGTGTTCCCTGCGTGTCGTGTGTGCTGCCCTTGTGTGGTGGCGGTGGCAGTGCGAACTTAATAGACGCTCCTTCATTAGCGAGCTGTTGTTGTTAGCGGTGGAGCCTCAAAGAAAACGGGGTGTCGGTGGTAATGAGTTTCGTGGTTGTTGTTTTATTATTCTCTCTAATTTTTAAAGTTTTTTTTTCTTCACACGTGTGGATGCGAGGTTCTTGGTTGCCTTAGTTGCTTTTGCTTAGAAAATGATGGTGTCGGTGGTAATGCTTTTATGCTTTTTGGTTTATTATTTTTTTAGAGTTATTTCTTGACGTGCGGGTTAATTGTTGGTTCTTGGTTTGTTTTGCTGCTTTTTAGCTTTGGTTTACGTTGGTTGGAAGGACGTCTACAGTATGATTTATCACTTTTTTAGAGGGTAATATATTGTGGCGTTATCTGTAATGGTTATGATTGTAGCAGTAGTAGTAGTAGTAGTAGTAGTAGAAGGAATGGGGTTGTGGACAGGTATAAGCTCGGTGAGATCTCTTTAGTTGTGATCAAAAGACAGAAACGTGAATTATTGCGACTCAAATAACAGGAAAACTACAGGGAAAAAATTAAGAGGGGAAAGGAAAGTTTATATCAAAGTACTACACGCCCTATGCACCAACAAGAGCAATAATACCCTGCCCCTCCCGTGTACAGCACACTGACTACTTTGTGTTTCTTATTCCAGTTTTTGACAGAGTTGGTTATAGTCTTCCAAATATGTCGAGGCCGGTCTGGCGTAAGATCCCGCGGGTCCTTTCCTCCCCTCTGCTCTGCCGCACAGTCCCAACACCTATCCCTTCCTCTCATATGTAAGCTATAGGTAACATATGAGAGGAAAAAAGTAGGTGTTGGGACTGTGTGGTAGAGCTGAGGGGAGAAATGGACCGCAGGAACCAACGCCAAAACGGACTCGACACTTTGGTTTCACTATAGAAGTGTTGGATTTTGAGAGTTGAGTCCACATATTACAAACCCAGTCGTGAAAAATTAAATAAAAATGTAACATAATCAACTAACCTCGCCTAGAATAACGGGTCAAAAAAGACAAATCAGACACAAAATTGCTGCTAAAGATTAATACGACGTTTGAGTAATCTGGCGGCGATGTCTTCTTGTCCATCGTATCCCGAGAGCTGACATGTGCGTGATGGAGGCAGGGAGGCATGAAAGCACGGAGACGATGATGGAGGAGACAGTCACGCGAGGGACGAAAAACGAGAAAAAAAAGTAGATAATATACCGCATAACATCCACTTTGTCTTTCTTTATGACAGAAGGATATTACATTTTCTTTTCTTTTGGAGATTTTAGCCGGTTGTCTTTACCGTAAAAAAAAAGAAAAGAAAACGCACATCGCATTCCGTGAGGCTGATGCATGGGAATGGACTAAGTGGAGTGGAGTCCCTCTCTCTCTCTCTCTCTCTCTCTCTCTCTCTCTCTCTCTCTCTCTCTGCCAGGTTTCTCCAACAGGTGCACGCGGCGTATGTCAGGCCTGGCGTCTCTCGAGCAATTACCAGCGCGGGACGAAAAATATCACCCTAATGTATACAGACGACGCCGGCCACACATATGCGGCCTCAAGACTCCTCCAGCTGCTGCCGCCACCACGGGTAAACAGACGCCACCACCACCTCCTCCACCTCCAGGTTGCTCGGGTTCTAGAAGGTCCGGGTCACGATCCAGCGCCGGGTCGCGATAAATCAATGTTCTGCAAATTTTCCTTCCTGCGATTGTTTGATCATTAGAAGTTCCCTCACGACGTCGTCTTCATCTGTCCGTCCAACCTCACAAGGGAAAATAAGGGCGTTAAACGAAGAGGAAGAGGAAGAAGAAGAAGAAGAAGAAGAAGAAGAAGAAGAAGAAGAAGAAGAAGAAGAAGAAAGAAGAATCGTTCTCATGACCCGTTTGCGAGACTCTTCCTAATAATTTAAGCCGAGTGCCTTCCCCCCTCTGTTTTTTTTTTTTTCATCTATTTGAGAAGAGTCGTGACCCGCACTCTTGTAGAACCTTGCGATAGTTTTTTTCTATTTTTTAAGTGCTGCATATAGCGCCGGTAGGCCGTCTCGAGGGGCCTCTTGGGCGACCCTAGTCCGTTAGTGGCGCAGGCGAATTTTATTTGAAACGGCTGCCGTGATATATGACTCATGCTGTGCCCAGCTACACATTTCTCTTTGCTTAAATTTACTTCTTTTGCTTAGCTACTCTTTTTTTCTGCTTAACTACTCTTCTTTTTGCATATTATCACGGCCTGAATGATCTGTGGTGACTTTTCTCTCGGGAACCCATTTCTCAAGTCTCTTCAGGAGCCTCGCATCGCCAGTTACACATTTCTCTTTGCTTAAATTGACTTCTTTTGCTTAAGTACTCTTCTTTTTGCATATTATCACGGCCTGAATGATCTGTGGTGACTTTTCCCTCGGCATCCCATTTCTCAAGTCATTTCAGGAGCCTCCCATCGCCAGCTTTCTCCCTCCAAACAATGCCGTCCCACGCCCCCTAGCGGAACAGAACGACACAGCGAAAGTCGCCCCATGTCCTCTTGATGCGTTCACGTTCTCCCAACACGCTCGCGGGCCTTTGTGTGTGTAGCGTGTTTGCTTATCGGTGCTTGCTCTTTTCTCTTCTCCATCCGGCTATCGCTCTTTTGTTTGCGTGTGTACTTGAAGGTCTTGAAGGTCTCTCTGCGTCCAGCTTTGTGCACGCGCCGCGACCAGTAGCACAGGTTCATCTGCCGTAAATCCGTCTTTAATTAACTTTGTCGCTCATTTTGGTGTTTTAAGGTTCAAGACTATCAGCTCCATTCAATCTTAATCTCTTTGTTTGACTCTGCACACACGCTTACGCACGTACTTCTATCATTAGCTCATCTACCGGAAGACTGTCTTTATTTTCCTCATTTTGTCTTCCGTTTGGTGCTTTGTGGCTTAGTACAGGATCAATTCCCTTTAAAGGTCGGATCCTTGTTCACACCCATAGCCTCTGGTCCTCTGTCATTAGTAATTATTGTCTACAAGAAATTAGTCTTTAGTTTATTTATATAATAATTCATGAAATTTTGATTCCTTCAGGTCATCTTCCCTTAGCCTTAAAACCTCAGCGACCAACCTTGCTTGAACGTAAACACCAGTACAGCTTTTGTTATTAGAACTCATTCATCTACCGGAATCCATCTTTGCTGAACTTATTGTCATTATATATATATATATATATATATATATATATATATATATATATATATATATATATATATATATATATATATATATATATATATATATATAATCTATTAAAATTCGTCTTCAGTCGAATAATTCTGCCTTCCCAATGGTGTTTTGAAGGGATAGTTATTAACTGTCTTGGCCACAGTTCAGACAGTTTGCGGCCGCGCCGCCACCAGGCATTGCGTCTGCGCCTGCTGAACGAAGCCTCATGTGACACCTGCGAGGCGTGTGCTTGACTTCCTTGTTGAAAGTTTCTGCACCACCTGTGCCGAAGGGAGTCAGAGTGAAGGGTGACTAGGTAAAGAAAGTTGTTTGTGCGAACACGATTTATTAACGTGGTATGATTTGATCTGTATTAAAGATGACAATATCATCTAAATTTCGTTACTTAAGGTCGTGTACCACACTTAACCTCACTTTTCTTATAATACGGACTGTTTGCTTCAAGACTTTTGTCCTGCATCAAACGCACAACGATTTATGCATTGAAAAAAAATAAAAATGTTGTGAATTGCTCCTAAGATTTTAGACGAAACATGGCTTTATAATACTCCATCGGTTTCACAACAAAACATGCAACAATTAATGCACCACAAGAACAATCAAGGATCTGGCAAACAGGATTGAGAGCGAAACACGCTCTACGCTACTCTGTCCACTTCATCATCCAGTGCAAGGCGATCAAAGCACCACAAGTCACACAGTTATTGGGCGTCTGACTTCTAGGGCTGTAGACATCACAACAAATAAAAATGCCAATAATATAGTATCACCAAAAACAATAAAAACATCACCACAACAAACACCTAGACATCAGCACAAAAACAAAACAATAAAACGACAGAAAAAACATTAAAAATAACAACAAATAAAAACATCAATAACGAAGTATCAACAAATAACAACTTGTGTAATATAATCGACCGCAAGTAAGAGTCGCCCTTTCCTCGAGCTGTGACGTTTCCTACAAATGAATAAATCTAAAACCCCAGGAAACGAAAGTAATATTCATGTGGGAAGGAAACCCCCAACAAGTGCCAGGAAAAATAAAATCGTAACCTCCCCTCACACCACACCAACATACGCGGCACTCTCTAATACACCACGTAAGAAGGCAACCCACCACCACTAGTCATAAAAAAAATAATAATAAATCGTCCCGCCCTCCCTCACACCACACCAACATACGTGACACTCTTTAATAAACCATGAAAGAAGGCAACCCACCACCACTAGCCTTGAAAAAAAACAATTATAAAAAATAAATAATCGGCCCCCCCCCCCCCCTCACACCAACACACACGGCACTCTCCTAAACGTCGGTCAGCGTCACAAAATCACGTTCATAAACAAACTTTTCCCACGTGAGCCGAGAGGAATCAGAGCGGAGTAAAGTCTCACGTTTATTGACCATACATATAGCACCAAATGTGGGCAGAAGGCGCGCAGCATGCCTCTAGGTCTGGGATAACAATGCTTACCTTAAAAACAAAATAGTAGTGATCGATTGTGAGAGAAGCGGCGTCCGTGATGTATCAGCCATGTCGATTTTCACATAAATTAATAATATATTTTCGAAAGGTGCTTATGAGTGTCTTTCACGTTCAGGGTACAGAAGCTTTGTCCTACTACCACCAGGGTCATACAACTATCTATGGAAATACCCACAGCTCCTTTTTTTTATAGCAAAGGAGACAGCTCAAGGGCACACAAAAAAAGGAAACAATAATAAAAAGGCCCGCCACTCGCTGCTCCTAAAAAGAATCCAAAGAGGTGGCCGAAAGCATTGTCAGATTTTCAATCAATCACTCTTTCATTCTTTTTTTATTTATTTCTCTCTCTATCCACTTACTTATCTATCATTCAATCTATCTATCTATCTAACACGCTTATTCAGGTTCACAGTCATCCGTTCATTTATTTTTTGGTAAGATCATCCCGTGTTGACATATACTTTCTTTCCTTGAATTGATTTTACGTTACAATTTTAACTCATTTATCTTGTGTCTCCCTGTTTTCCCTCGTGTCACGTTAGCCAATAGATACTCAGGATGTTTGTGTTTCGATCCGCCAACTCCAAGCCATGTAATTAATTCTACATTGCGAGTAAGACAATAACAACTACTTTCACATCCTTCTGTCTCTTGGCTGATGATTAATAGCTATTCCGGCCTCAGTTGCCTAGTCTCGCCTTTCTACCGTGAGAGGATAATCATTGTAACTCATTAATATATATTTTTTTTTACAACAAAGGAGACAGCTCAAGGGCACACAAAAAAAGGAAACAATAATAAAAAAAAGCCCGCTACTCGCTGCTCCTAAAAAGAATACAAAGAGGTGGCCGAAAGAGAGGTCAATTTCGGGAGGAGAGGTGTCCCGATACCCTCCTATTGAATGTACTTCGTTAGCTAGAGAAATGAACGTCGTGTGGTTGTATATTGATTGTATGTACGGCTGTCTAGCATATGGCGTTCTGCTGGTTTGAGTGGAATACTATTGGTAGTTATTTCTCCAGCGTGATAAATTACTTTCCACCTTCGATTAGAGATACCGTTCATTAATATTCAATTCGAACTTCCCCATCGAAATATTGGGACCTATATGTACATAGATTAGAAAGCTTCCTTGATTGCAGTGTTCCCTTCGTCTACTATTTATTCATATTAAATCCGAACTTCGCCATTGAAATATTATGTCTTATATGTACATGGATTTGAGAGTTTCCCTGATTCCAGTGTTCCCTTCGTCTGCCATTTATTAATTTTCACTTCGAACTCCACCGTCGAAATATTACGCCCTATATGTACGTAAATTAGAAAGCTTCCTTGATTGCAGTGTTCCCTTTATCTTCTTATAATCAACGTCATTCATCAACACTCCATTCACAAAAAGACAACAGCAGCTTTGTTATTAATACTTTCACCCACGAGATATCTGCAGTATGCCTTGTATTTATATATTAGAAAGCTTCCTTGATTGCACTATTCTGCATATTTACATACAAAATAAAATCAAATGCACCGTGAATTTATACATCAATGGCAACAAAGCGATTTATCTTCATTACCCACAAAATATCTGCTTCTCTATATACATGTCCACTTGATCAGAAAGCTTCCTTGACTGCACATTTCGCATATTTACACCTAAAACAAATTGTATCACCACCATCATTTCCTCCTTCTTCTTTCACTCCAATAGTAACAAAGCGATTTATCTTCATTACCCACAAAATATCTGCCTCTCTATACATGTCCACCTGATCTGAAAGTTTCCTTGATTACACTATTTCGTATATTTACACCTAAAACAAATTGTATCACCACCACCATTTCCTCCTTCTTTCACTCCAATAGTAACAAAGCGATTTATCTTAATTACCCACAAAATATCTGCCTCTCTATACATGTCCACCTGATATGAAAGTTTCCTTGATTACATTATTTCGTATATTTACACCTAAAACAAATTGTATCATCACTACCATTTCCTCCTTCTCCTTTCATTCTAATGTCAAAAAAGCGATTTATCTTCATTACCCACGAATTTCCTGCCTCTCTGTACATGTCCACCTGATCAGAAAACTTCCTCGATTCCTTTATTCCACATATGTACTTATAAAACAAAACAAAATGTGCACACCGTCATTTAACACTCCAAAGGCAAGAAGCCGGTTTATTTTTATTACCAACGAGATTCGCGCCTCTCTGTACATGTCAACCAGATCAGAAAGCTTCCTCTATTGCACTGTTTCCCATATTCACACATAAAAGCAAACAAAATGTACCACCACTACTACCACCACCTCCTTCTCCTCCTCCTTCTTCTTACACTTCAGTGACAACAAACCGATTTATCTTCATTCCCGACGAAATATCTCACTCTATACATTACCAGATCAGAAAATTTCCTTCATTGCCCTATTCCGCATATTTACACACAAAACCAAACAAAATGTACTGCCAACACCACTGCCATCTTCTCCTCCTTACACGCCAAAGACAACAAACCGATTTATCTTCATTCCCGACGAAATATCTCACTCTATACATTACCAGATCAGAAAATTTCCTTCATTGGCCTATTCCGCATATTTACACACAAAACCAAACAAAATGTACTGCCAACACCACTACCATCTTCTCCTCCTCCTTACACGCCAAAGACAACAAACCGATTAATCTTCATTCCCGACGAAATATCTCACTCCATACATTACCAGATCAGAAAACTTCCTCCATTTGCCTATTCCGCATATTTACACACAAAACCAAACAAAATGTACTGCCAACACCACTACCATCTTCTCCTTACACGCCAAAGACAACAAACCGATTAATCTTCATCGCCAGGAAATATCTCACTCTATACATGTTTACCAGATCAGAAAGCTTCCCTCTTAGCAGCACGTGCGATATCTACCCGTGAACAGTACTCCTTCCCCGTTAGCCAAACACGTAACTCACACAGAACATCACGTTTATCAGAACTAACGCCACCCACGAGATCGCGCCTTATGCTCATGTTTACCCGATTAGAAAGCCTCATATCTTGCTGTAATTCGCACAGCTCCCCACAAAACAAAACAGCTGTACCGTTAACAGCAGGCAACACACACAGAGCACATTTGTCAGTACGGTACACTACCTTCACCCACGTAATGCCTCGCCTTATACGAACGTCTGGACTGTTTTAGAAGAGGTCTTATTTGCAATGCACAACAAAATCATTCCCCCCTAAAAAAGATATACTACTGATACGCGAATTAATAGCGGGCAACACACACAGAGCACATTTGTCAGTACGGTACAGTACCTTCACCCACGTAATGCCTCGCCTTATATGAACGTCTGGACTGTTTAGGTCTTATTTGCAATACACAATAAAATCATTCCCCCCTTAAAAAACATACAACTGATACACGAAGACTTACAAGACCAAAAAGATTAACACCGAGGCGTTCATCCGTATACTCCCCTCACCTTTTTTTCCTTCACATCCCTCTTCTCACCTTCTATACCTGTTTACCGCATTATAAGTCATCACCTCTTCCAGTACACGCCTTCTACCGTACACCAAAACATGCGCATCACTGAATTACACACAAAACAACATTTTAATCCTGGCTAACATCACCCACGAAATAGCTAGCCTCGGTTTATGTTTACAAGATCAAAAATCCTCCTATCTTGCCTTATAAAATTCCTGTTGATACCTTCACAAGAGAAGATATGCATCGTTAAGTGGAATGTGAAGCGATGCGTTTACTGTTGCAGCCACTACCATTAAAATACTTGGCTTCGTATTCCTATATTTACTCAATTACAAAGTTCATCATCGTAAAGTATATATATATAATTATTAAGCGGAACATATTCGTCATTGATTAACAGCACTTGTCCCCTACCACTGTATCTTTTTAGTTTCCTGGTGTTACTTCCACATGTATCCTTAGTTGTATAATCACACTCTGTACTGCCTGGGGGTTGGGATGGCATGCTCCTCCCTTCTCCTTTGTTGTTTACTTGCAACAATAAACGATCAATCAATCAACATTCATTTAGTACTATACACCAACACGCTGAACATAATTAAGTTCATCAATAAAATACATGGCTTCGTATTCCTGTTAACCATTTGGATTTTAGAAAGTCCCTCTTCGTGCAGCAAACTATAATATGTCTAAGCACTGAGCGGAACAGACTCGTCATAAATCAACATTCAATTAATATACACTGACACGGTAAACATATATCTATCTCCATCATTAAAATATCTCTCTTCTATACGTATTTACCCGATCAAAAACTTTCCCTCCTCCAATAGTCCGCATATTTATCTATAAAACAAAATATTTCAATCATTTATCACCACACAAATCATACATCAACACGTTCACGACTGCTAATTTCACCATAAATAACACTATCAAGGCCTCGTCTCTGTGTTTGCCCGATTAGAAAGCTTTGGTTCATAGAGTAACTACACGACCTCACGCTTACACGGCCAGCAAATCAAGACCGTTTCCAGAGGTACGTACGTCTTCTGCTGAGCATATATTGACCGAGAGGCAGCGTCGTGGCCTAAGTATGTACCATCAAGTGCAACAGAGTGGTTTTTTTCTCCTCTCTGCAAACTCAGCTGGATTTGCCAAGGTGAAGACTGACGGAGTGACTGATTGACTTACTTACTTACTCTCTCTCTCTCTCTCTCTCTCTCTCTCTCTCTCTCTCTCTCTCTCTCTCAGTAAAATAAAGAAAATGGGTCAAAAATTCGAGACATTAACACAATCAAATCGAAATATCATGTAACCTCGGATCATATGCCTCCTCCTCCTCCTCTTACACAACCATCACACCCTCCTCTTCGCTGATTCCCTCCTATACCATCATCTCCTTCCTCACATCCTCCTCCTCGTACATTTTACCTCCTTCTCTCGTCCTTATTCACCACCACCTCCTTATTCTACTCCTTTCCTTTCAATTTCAACTTCTCCTCCTTCTCTTCTACTTTCATAACTACTTCCTTCTCCTCCTTCTCCTTTTCCTCTGTATTTCTATTGTTTTATTTTTCTCTCGTGGGAAGACAGACAAATAAACGATACATTACGCAAAAAAGAACTTATAAAAAACGAAAACAAAAATAACAGTAACATAAGGCCATACGGAGACGGAATCGAACTTTTCATTCACCTTTTAACTTCGATTGTTACCACTTCCTCCTTTTTTTCTCTCTTCTCGTGAGGTTAGAGCGTTACTGTTACCATGTCAGTGCGGAGTGAAGTGTGCGGAGTGGCGGGGAACGGAGTGCTGGCTGATTCAACAGAGCAGTCACTCAGGTAAAGCTTGAGGAGTTGAGGGAGGAGGAGGAGGAGGAGGAGGAGGAGGAGGAGGAGGATACTATATTTCTTGTAAGGTGTTGTATATAAAGTTGCATGAGAAAGAAGAAGAGTAGGTTAAGAGGTTGGAGGAGGGAAAGGAGGAGGGGAAAGAGGAGGAGGAGGAGGAGGAGGAGGAGGAGTTCTATGACAACACTCAAAGAAGCGTAAGTCATGATCACAAAAAAAAGTAACAGAAGAAGAAGAAGAAGAAGAAGAAGATGCTGATAAAATATAAGTATTCATGGATGTGATAATATACCACCACCACCCGTAGTAGTAGTAGTAGTAGTAGTAGTAGTAGTTATTATTAGTATCATTATTTATAACGCTGTTGTTTATGAAGCACTTTCTCGGTTTTCACTCCAGCAGACACGTGACCTTCGCCCGCTGCGGTCTGAGTCCAGTTATGTTCTCTCTCTCTCTCTCTCTCTCTCTCTCTCTCTCTCTCTCTCTCTCTCTCTCTCTCTCTCTCTCTCTAACACATGGTAAACTTGGCTGTCATGTTAATTTAAATCGTTAACAGATGTGAAACTAAGCTGGCATTGCAATTATATCTGAGTTTGTGGTCATTGCTACTACTACTACTACTACAACGGTATCAGTATTTACGAAAACAGGACAGAATAATAAAAGAAACAGGAAAATAAAGAACCACCACCACCACCACCACCATTACCATCCCTTTATCAACACCGCCCTTTTACAATACAACAAACAGACAAACCCACAGCAAAAGACACACCCACATAGGCCCATTCTTGATCAGCCTACTTCCTTGCCCGTTTCTGTGTCAGCCCGTCCCTTCTCATTTCCATAGGCAGATTAACTCAACCCCCAACCGCGCCGGCCCAACCCTTGCGGCCAGACAATATACACGACACGGGCCATGCGCACTAACACACTTTATACTGGTAGCTTCGCCTCCTCCTCCTCCTCCTATACTGCCTGCCCCCCTCCTTCCCCTCTTCCTACTTCCCCTTATCTCTCTCATTTTCTCCTGCTACTTCACCTCCTTTCCTACTTGCTTATCATCCCTCACTTACTCTGACTTTTCTAACACACTTTATACTGGTAGCTTCGCCTCCAACTCCTCCTATACTGCCTGTCCCCCTCCTTCCCCTCTTCCTACTTCCCCTTATCTCTCTCTCATTTTCTCCTGCTACTTCACCTCCTTTCCTACTTGCTTATCATTCCTAATTTACTCCTTGTGTTCTTATGTTTACTTCTTCCTATTCCTCCTCCTTTGCATCCCTCAGCTCCCTTTACTGTTTTCTTTTTTTACATTCCTTCGCCTACTGTTTTTTTTCTTTTCTTTGTATCCTCTATGTCCTCATCTTCTTCCTTCATGTTCCCTAACTCCTCTTTCTCTCCTATTACACTTTTACACTCCCACCTCCTCTTGCTGTTCTTTTACATCCCTACTTCTTCCTTTTCCTTTTCATTCATAAACTCTTCCTTTTTCTTTACTTTCTCTGTCTCCCTTTCCATTCCTATACATCTCTATCTCTTCTTCCTCTTCCTTTTTATGCCCCTTCCTCTTCCTATTCCTTGCACTC
Source organism: Eriocheir sinensis (assembly GCF_024679095.1). Taxonomy (NCBI): domain Eukaryota; kingdom Metazoa; phylum Arthropoda; class Malacostraca; order Decapoda; family Varunidae; genus Eriocheir; species Eriocheir sinensis. The sequence goes on along the minus strand of NC_066513.1, from coordinate 22,564,022 downwards.
CTCTATATTTTCCTTTGCATCTCCTACCTACCACCTCTTCCTCTTAGCGTCCTCACCTCCTCTTCCTCTCATACCACCACTATCCCTCCTCTTCTACCTGCTCCTCCTGCTACACCTCTTCCTCTTCCTCCTCCTGCTTTTTCTAATACAACCCTTATTCTTCCTCCTCCCCGTTCTCCTCTTTAATTCTGTGTCATCCGCTCCTATTTCGGCTTCCACTTTGCTGCTATCTGCCTGTTTATCTATCGAAGTAACTCCCAGCTCTCCCATCCCTTGCAGCAAGCCATACATATAGATAAAATGTCTCCTATATACAGCTTTCTCTCTCTCTCTCTCTCTCTCTCTCTCTCTCTCTCTCTCTCTCTCTCTCTCTCTCTCTCTCTCTCTCTCTCTCTCTCTCTCTCTCTCACTCCACTTGCAGATCACGTTTTCGTACTATATAGGCCTATTTATTTATTTGTCTAACTAGTTCCCTTTTCAAATTTGTTTCTATCTTCTTTTTCTCCTCCTACCCACCTTACTTCATCCCCCGTGTTATCTTCCTCCCCCTTCTTCTCTCCTGTGCCCTCACCTTCTCCTATTTTCGTACTATATATTTATTTATTTATCTGTCCAACTAGTTTCTGCTTCACATTTGTTTCTACCTATTCCTTTTTCCTACTCTCCTTCCATCATCTCGATATCTTTTCTCTCTTCTTCTATCCCACTCCCTCACTTTCCCCTATTCCTTCTTCTCCTGCATGACACCTCCTATTCCTTCTCCTACTTATATATAGTATCACACCTCTTATTACTTCTGCTACTCCTATACCACACCTCTTTCTCCTCCAGCTCGTTCATCACACCTCCATCTCCTCAGCCTATGTATCAGATTTACGTTCTCACGCACAACCCATATACGAGAGAAAGCACACATACAAAACATGTCTCGTTATCTTCCTCCTCCTTCTCTCCTCTTATTCCTTCTGCTCATACATCACACTTCCATCTCCTCAGCCTATCATCAGACTTACCTCTCACGCACAACCCGCACGAGAAAAAGCACACATACGAAACACGCTTCCTTGTTATCTTCCTCCCCTTTCTTCTCTCTTACTCCCTCACCTCCTCCTATTCCTTCTCCTCCTACGTCACACTTCCATTTCCTTTGCTTATATATCAGACTTACATCTCACGCACCTTCCCTTTCCTCTCTTACTCCCTCACCTCCTTCTGTTCCTTCTCCTCCTACATCACACTTCCATTTCCTTTGCTTATACATCAGACTTAAACCTCCTCACACATAACCCTTAGACGAGAGAAAGCACATGTACAGAACGTCCCCATACCTATATATACAAGGACCCCCAAAACCCATTCCTTCCGGCGAGAACATATATATAACGGCGTCCGTGGCAATACGTACGCTAAGCAGCCATTGGGCCATTCCTTGCGGTCACACCAGACATAACAAGTAACCGGCGAGCTTTACCGAGGTTCACATCCAGCTTACCCAGCACCTGGTCCGTTCCGCCAGTGACCGCCAAAACAGCCCCAGTAACACAGTAAAGGCGGGAGCTCCCCCTTCTCCTCCGCCTCTTACACTGCCTTTCCCTCCTCCTCCTGTATTACCCTGCCTCCTCCTCCTCCTCTTTCTCGACTCCCTCATGGTAAAGACGGCAGCTCCCCATTCTCTTCCTTCTCCTATACCTCCTTTCCCTCCTCTTCTTTTTACGCCACCCTTATCTCCTCTTTAACTACTTACTTCTCCTTCCTCCTACTCCTTTTCCTCAAACAAATCCTACACTCACACAAACTCATCCACTGCCACTTCCTCCTCTTTCCCTTTCTGTTCCCCTGTATGTTTCTTCTTTTCCTACATTACTACAATAGTATTTACATTTCCTTCGCTTATGCCTACACCACTACATCTTCCTTCTTTTCTTCATGTTCCCCATACACCATCACCTCTTCCTCTCACAGCCCTTCTAATACTACTCGTGTATACTATCTATCACCTATTTCTTCTATTATATCACCACCACCTCCTAGTCATCCTATCCCACTACTCCTACTACCACCACCACACCCTCCTCCTCCTTTCACTAGCTGTCAACAGGTAGGTCTTTGCGCTACTTTCTAACTATCATTACATCCAGTCCCCCGTCAGCCTGAATGACAGATACGCTGCAGGAAGTCAGTGGCAGGAGCATCATTCTGCGGGTGTTATAGTTAGTGATATGTTCGCCATTATGTCTCCTCTCGTAACTGTTAGCCGACCACCATCACCACCGCCACCACCTCCGCCACCGTCGCCGCTATACGTTCCGCGTGACTTAAAAAACACGTTGCTGCTGCTGCTGCTGCTGCGTCTGCACCACCTGTCTGGCTCTCTGGACTTGAGTTTTCCATGGAGTGAATAGTAAATGTTGACTCGCTGGTAGTGCATTGGGTTGCTTATCTTATTGCTGAGGCTGTGTGTTCAACTGCATGGCGTATTATCATTATCATCGGTGGCGGGTGCTTGGACGAATTTATATCTTGACTGATTAAAATTGCCTTTCTTGCAGAGGCACGCAAAACCTCGTCGACAGGCCGGCTTGGTCGGCGTCAGTCGATAGAATCGGTCTAGGTTGCAGTAGTAATATTTACAATATGATACCAACAGATTTTTTTTGTCTTTTTTTTCATGAAGAGGTACGGCGGCGTTAATATTAAAAGCAACAGAAGACGACAACATCGGCGACAAACGTGTATTGTGGAGTTCATGTTGGCCCACTGAAGGCCTGAAGTGTGGATGAAACTGCAAGAACCTCACGCCTACAAATAACAGACAGTGATGGTGTGCGTAAGAAGGCTACCTGAGATTTGTGTGTGTATGTGTGTGTGTGTGTGTGTGTTTCTTTCGTCCAACAAAAACTGACCCGCATCTGTGACCACTTCTTACACAGGACAGACGAGGGAGCTGAGGGACATTACCTAACAATAATACGTGTCACTCAGATTTAAAGCCCAATGCACCCGCTTGTGTGTGTGTGTGTGTGTGTGTGTGTGTGTGTGTGTGTGTGTGTGTGTGTGTGACATAAACCACGAAATCTTCTTCAGTAACTCTCTTGGTGCAGGTTATTACACATGATAGAAGCAAGACAACCTGCGGTAATTATCGTGCATGTGGCAGATGGGTCGCGGGAAGTGGGGTGCCAACTGGAGTGAGCCAGGTGACGCGCGGCCTTGTTTGAACGGCGCTGACTCGGTAAACAGGATGATTGACTCTTTTCCTCATTACCAACCACTCGCATGCACGCTAGTCAACACCAGTAAAAATCTTGCTCCACATACCTCGGTGGCGCTCACGTTCCTATACAGCGGGCCAGGTGGTCGACGAGTGTGTGTGTGTGTGTGTGTGTCCAGGCATGCACGTAATCATTATCAAACATTTTAGTTAGGCTAGTTACAGTAAGGCAAATGTATACTTGTCTAATTATGTGTGTAAGTAGTCTATGTATGTATGCATGTATGTATGTATGTATCAGTGTATGTATGTATGTATGTAGCAATATATGTATGTAGCTATGTATGTATGTAGTTACGTATGTATGTAGGTATATATATGTATGTATGTGCTTACGTATGTACTTATGTATGTCGCCTATGTATTTACGTATTTATGAACGTAAGAGTAGCCTATCCATAGTGGCTGGGGTGAAGATTGAGCAGTGGGATGGGCGAGGTGCAAAGTGTAGTAGTAGACGCGTTGATGATGATAGCAGTGCATTAGGAGGATGGGGTGGCGCCTACTGATGCAAGATGATGGGGTGTGGTGGTGGTAAGGTTGGTGATCATGGCGGTGCTGGCATGGTAATTACTGGGCATTTGTAAAGGGATATGTATTATTGTTTTCATGTTAAGGTAATAAATAATGAGAAATCTGGTGCGTGGTAATCTGGAAACAAGGTCAGCCTCACTAGTAGCAATATAACTAACTAACTAACTACTTCTGCTACTACTACTACTGCCCAACACACACACACACACACACACACACACACACACACACAGTACAACACATACAGTACAACACACACACACACACACACCACAAACATCACAAAAAAACATTAAATAAAACTCACGAATAGGAACACGGAGATGCCGGTGAGAACATGCCGCAGCCACCCTATCGCCTTAGTCTCCTTGCTGAACACGTTGAGGCGCCTCAGATTCATGGCTTCGACACGGGCTTCGAACCACTGAGCAGGCGAAGGTGTAGAAATCGGAATAAAAAGTCTATGCGGGTCAGGGTATGGAGTCCTTTAGTTAAACATATGCGGGTCACTCAGTGTTATAATGTTTGTTCTTGGGTGTTCTTTGCACTTCCATTCACCCACAGAGAGTTCCTGAAGGCGGCGGTGATGTAGGCCGTCTGCGTTTGTTTGTTTCCTCAGCGTCCTGCGGTTGGATGTGGGTCTTCACCGCGTATCCTACTTATAGTGTCTTCTGCTGTACTGAGGGTTAGGATGCACATGGGGGTAGGTCCTGCTAAGCCTCACTGCGGTACTATCTTCCTGATTCAATATGGTGATGGTTCGTATAGGTTTGTTTATGCAGCGTGTTCACAGGTGGTTCCCGGGAGAGAGCTACACGTCAACTCTCAGCCACGTCCAGATGACAACTGAACTCTGGAGTCTGGGCTGTGCGCGGGTGCGGGGGACTCCTTCTAGGGGGACGAAGGGAGGGGCAACTCAGGGGGGGACGGGGGCGCGGATTGCTGTTGGTTGGTCCGCCGCCTGTCCGCGCTCTCAACACAAGCTGCACACTTTCTACTACAGGACGCCTCAGCTGCTTTCACTGCGGTCGGGGAAGGCGTGTGTATGGAAACAAACACCTGTCACTTACATCATATGGCTCGCTTTTCACCTCCCGACACCGGCTGTTGTTTTCTACTTTGCATAAAAGCGCCGCGATCTGCCTACCTGCCTGCCCACCTGTGTTAACATAATTTCCGACCCCTGTCCATCTGAGAAAGTTTAGGCCTACACTTTCTCGTTATGGACGGTGGATGTATTTGCATATGAAAGTTTATCAGCGAGTGTTGTGTAGTAAATAAATGCGCAAGTAAATAATGTGAATAAAAAAAATCCTCTTACATTATCTACTTTTTCATTTGTTTTTACATTATCTACTTAGGCTAAGTTGTTTTATTACTCATCACCTCTGCAAAACTTTGATCAATCTTATTGCAATGGATTATATATTTTTTTCAGGTAGCAATCAATGCAAACCACAATGTACTGAATCATAACTTGTTTTTATATGATTTGGAAAGAAACTCAATGAAACAGAAAAGGTTGTGGCACTTCTCAAGGAGATAAAAATATAAATACAGCCAATATTAGTTTTATTCACGATTATTTTGACCAGCATTACATTAATACATATTTAATGGATACTTAAAACCTGAAAGTTACGAATGTTGCTGTAAGCCCACCACGTAACTTCCCTAAAAGAGATTCTTGATATCGTGAGTTTGTTAAATGATTAGTTATGAATGTCACCAACTAACAAGGGTGCACTGTGGAGGTCTTTCATGCCAACATCTTTCCAATATTTTCCCTTGGTGCCCAATGAGGCTCCGTTGAAAACTTTAGGCTGTGGTCCTCCTCCTGGGAGCTCCTCGCCACTCATACACTTTAGCAACTGGCAATCTTTAAAATAACTCGACACAATGCTCCAAATATACATGACTACCAAGGGTGGAGAGCATTTGCCTCCTTGTTTTGCAAAAAAAAATGTATATCAATTCAATGGTAATAAATAATGCACTACTTTAAAATAAAAAATGCACATTGTCCCTTCTACTGTATTCAGAATCCAAACACTAGAAGCGGGTGTGGCGGCTAGTCAGCTAAGTTGTACATGCTCTTCATGATAACGGTTCTCACCACTTACACTATAAAATCACAGATCAAACTTGCTACAGGTAAGAGAAAGTTTTTCAGCATCCTCTTGACTGAGGCCGGTGTGGCCCCGCTGCCTCCTCACACGACCCGGTTTGAGACAAAGAAGAAAAATTATTAAGATTCAGGTGACTCTACTGCATTAAACATGTAATAACATTAACAATAATAATAACCATAATAATAAAAATTACCATACACTAATATAATTAGTAAACAGTATGGTTAAACATAAGTAAAAATGTAAGGACATAACAATTTAATAAAGAATTGATTTTTGAAAAGTTTTGATTACAATAAAGTAACTCAAGTTTCACATCTGAGTTTCTCTTTCTGTGAAGGGAGGGTAACTCAGGCCCACCACGGGGCTGGCCTGGCACCATCCCTCAAGTTGACACCAATGCTGCATATCTATAAGAACAGGCAGGACGTTCCTTAAGAATTAGTTATATTTGATGTAGTTAATAAAGTAGATACCTAACACCAATGTATATTTTGTCACTGATTTGAATAGGAACAGCAGTTTTCTTCTTTAATTTCAGTATCACTGTATCTTAAGAATTAGTATGAAAAAAAATCCATAAAATTATACATTCCACAGTTGTGATAATATATAAATATTTTCAACAATTCACATCATTCAAAATGATGAGACTAATCAATATTCAAATCAACCACTTTGGGCTGCATCAGCAATAAGTTGTTCACTCATCGATGTAAGCAAGCAACATGCATACGAAAATACAGGAACCTATTACGGATCAATGAAATTTGAACCAAACTTTAAATCACATTAACCTATTTCTATGTTTTCACACATCTCATTAATCAAACAAATTTAATTCTTATGGAATAAAATCTATTTAGCTGAAAGAAAATAGGGATTTGCTGTCATAAAACAAGAGAAACAATTAACAAAATTATCTAAAGATCTAATGAGATAAGCAAAAAGCATATTCTATTGATGGACTTTTTTCTGAGCAGAACTCATTAAACATGGCCCCTTCCACAGCCACAGCCCAGTCTCTCCAGGGGAAGTTTATTGTGACTGGCCCTGTGACTCAGGTCTAGCTAACATTCTAAAACATAGGAATCACTCAACTCTTGGAGTAATTTCACATCACTGTCCCTACTGAGAAATATTATCTCATTACCCTTGATCCTTGTAAAGAATAATTTGGGTACTAATCTATTATGATAGTCACAAATACAATTACTAAAGAAATTATCAAGACTGTCAAAGTAAAAATAAAATAAAATAGGTATTTCTACTTGACATATCCATTTCATTTCAGTTTGTTCATCACAATGAAGTCTTCCCACAACAATGCAACTTTTTGTCTTCTTTGCTCCATCTATTATGGTTTTAGATTCTAATAATGCACAACAATGTATACCTGAAATTCAACCAACACATGAATTCATATTTTCCTTGAATTTATTTCCTTCAACTGTAAGTCCATCACTTACAATTGTATGAACTAAGGTTATATGCATATTGCAACTTGTATGTCTTCTGTACTTCGTTGACTACACACCAATGAAGCACCGAGTAGTAAGCTAAAGAGCTTTTCTGTAACATAAGTCGTTTCTATGGAAAATATGTCCTAAAATTTTCTGCCAATAACTGAACCAAACTATTGCATGTAGAACAATGCTAAAAAAAGTTCTTTCATAAAGTCCTCAGTTCATGGTATCTATAAAAGCAACTTGCTATACATACTTTGCATAAAACATGACAAATGAAATTCTCACATTCATGGTCCCAACTCATATTGATAAACAGCTTCAAGAAAACTTTGTAAAAAAAAAAATAAATAAATAAAAAAAAAAAAAAAAAAAATTGGGGGGGTAATAACTACAACAGTAAAGGGATAACATAAAGCTGATTTATAAATAAAGAGTTTGGAATTAATCAAGACTGTATGTTAGGGTAGAAAACTGCAACAGCTGAATGCTTGGTAGCCTTGATTAATGTAAACACTTTCCAATGCATTAGTCAAGTTTTTTTTCTTAATTATTAATTAATTGATGAAAATATTTGAATACTAAATTAGAAAAATACTGCTGCAGACTTAGATGATTTAAAATGAGTCAAAGTTTCCTGCAAGTACAGATTTATCTGGACTGATCCATTGATTGTATCTAGCACTAACATGACATTACTAGAGGGAGGGTCTGATAGGGTTACTTGAATACTCTTTGTTGGTTTAGACACAGAATGGATGATTGCACAGTCTACAGAAATTTTGGTTCCTCCTTTCCTAACTTATATAATTCAAAATATGATTGATACTAAATAAAGGGAATTAAGATTAAAGCTGAAGTCTAAACAAGTGAAGTTTTTACATGTCATGTCCATTTTCTATGGATTATTCTCCATTAGCATTTTTTCTCCTTTCCTCTCTTACTTCCTTCTACTTTTCCTACAAGATCTAAAACATATTAGATTAGTATTTGTTTCCTATATCAAACTTCACACTGACATGAATACTATTTACTTTTACTAGCACAAAGAGTAAATGTGATACATCTGACTTCATATCTCTGTAGAAGAATGCTTTTTGTCAAAACCGTCTTAGAATTTAAAGGTAAGACAGAAGAAAAAGGTCTGCAGTGAATCATATATAACTAAAAGAGATAAAGTGCAGAAAGTAAATATCTGGTGCCACAATATTCAAGTTATCAATGTAGAATCCTTACAACCTACAAAACAACCAGTTAGGTCAGCAGCACAGGGCAAGAGTCTATCACTAAAACAGACACTGGTACAGTAAAATATCACCTTTTTAAGACAAAACATCCAGATAAAATATACCTTTTAATCTTGATACAAGACGAGAGCAATGTAATACACTTGTGGTGTTCACCTGAAGCACACAAGCCTGAGCCTTCTAGTTTCTCTCTTGCCAAGTGATGGAGACTTCCACTCTTCAAATCACTCTCAAAGTCTGGCTCAGGCTACACATCAACTGACAAGTAAACTGTAGAGTATTATATGTGTCAACCTTTCTGAAAATTCAATAAAATAGATGACAATATATTATTGCAAACTTATGAAGTATAAATTAAAATAGCAATTGCACACTTGAGTTGAAACTATATAATCATTAGAGTAGTGTATAAATTCTTACTTCCAATTGGCCGGATAGAATAACAAATCATATGGACGATAAAACGTGGAAAACAGCTTCCTAAGGGACAAAACCTTATACAGAACCTTACATAGTTTTTGGATGCACGTTATATATTTTGTTGTAATATTCCCATGTTGCTTTGTACAAGGACATAGAGAAATGGCTCTTAGCACCACACCTTCCCTTCTACAACATTAGAGCCCAACTTCAAATGCACAATCCTCTCAATCTGCAGACAAAAGTGTTATACATTATCTCTCCTTATTGTTTCCTTGAACAATCATGAGAAAACAGTACATGCTGCCACATTTAGAATTCTATTCAATGCATTTCATTGAAATATGATCCTCCTAGATGCACATGCTGAGTGTCAAACTGGAGATCCAATTTTCATCTTTCCCACTTTGGAGTTCCTTTCTTAATCACCAACTACTGTGAACTCAAGAAATTATTTTATCACCAGCCTTGTCTGCTTAGTACATGAGAAAATTATGAACATAAAAAAAATATAAACTGACAGTAAAAACCAGTGTGCAGCCAGTACTGTTAACAAAAACCATCATAACTTAACTTTAGAATGTATTAACTACAGTTAACTTAAAAAAGATCTATTAAGGTACTTTTATGAGTGAACATAATGTTAAAGCTTCAAGAGAATCATAAACCAGTAACCTCCTACATTGTCTACAGCTTAGAGAAAGCTCCTGCACTCCAGGAAGAGATTCTGCAGCTCTAAAGGTTCCTTGTTAGAGTTGAGAGATCCTTCACCAGTTAGTGTATGAGATTCCTTGTCAAACTAGTATGGTCAAAACAGATCAAAGTTGGAAGCCTGCATCTTGGGGATATAAAATAAATATCTGCATAATAGAAACAATGTGAACCAAAATGACATTTGTTTCATAATAACTATAAACTGTTTGGGAATCAACCTAAAAAATAAAGGAAAATTAAGTACCATTTGCTTCTTCTTTTCATGACAAAATCAGAGGTTCGTAAATTTATTAAAATATAAAAACCTGCTAGGTATTCCTTGCAGCTGCTAGGCACAGATTTCACATGCTTTTCCAGGGGCTACCCTAAATTCAAGCAACCCCAAGAAGCAAGACAAAGCACTGACCAACAATGAGAAAGAACGCTTCACTTGCATGCTCAGTCATCAAGCTCTTCCATACGACAACGCACCGCCATCTCCACCACCTCCAAGCTGGTGTAGTCCAGCTCCTTAACCAGACAAAGGACAGCTGACAGCAAATTGGCATTCTGGAACAAAAGGAAACCATAATGGTTTTATTTCTACTTACTCTCTACTCTATTCTATTAATCTCATAAATCAGGTAGAGTAGCAATAATACAAAACTAGATACAATTATATTAAGAAAGATCACCTTGTGGAATACATCACACATTGAGGGAACCATTAAAAATTTATTATTAATTTAGGTTTCACTGTCCCCTTGCTTTACAGCTGCAAAGTCTCTCTACCTTTCCAGTCAACATAAGGCTCTACAACTCACCCTGGTCTTTGGTCGGGCAGGGTATGGCTTGGTTGGGGAGGAGCGCTCTGAAGACACAGCTCGGGTGGCTGAATCCATCTGCTGTTCAGCCCGTCGGTAAGCACTGTCACAATATGCTTGCACTGTTCTGTTGTTTTCCCCCTGCACAGCACCACATAAAAGGAATATTGAAATAAGAGTGCTGACCAGATTAATGATTATTCACTATTTATTTATCATCTATTTCCTCTGTCTTATCTCCAGTCACTATACAGGCATCCCTCAAAATGCAACTAGGCTGCATTCCTTACAAAAACTGATTGTATACCATTAGCAATAAAACATGAGTTTAATGGGCAATGTATCTAGCTATCAAATATAATGAAGAATCGCTCATAAAAAGAGCCCCAACAAACTTGAAGAGTGTATTTGCAATACCGGCTACTCCTGTTTTATGAATATTCACATTATTAAAATTGAAAATTCATTTAACGAAGATTGCTTTTTATTATTCTTTTCCCATCTTTCTCAGCCACTGAACATGGCTTGTCTTTGACAGATCACACTCGTGTCCTCATGGCTATATTCATGGCTCTCGAGCCTGTGGTAGGTAAGCATCAGTTACTCTGGGACATGGGCCAATGTGAAATCTGGAATTGCTACAGTTTACCTTCCCCAAGTTTCCCCAAGTACCCATTTATCGACCAGCCCAAAAGGGAGGATGAACAGCTGAGTGAGCTGCACATTGACTGCCCAGGCCGGGACTCAAAACAAGGCCCATGGAGTAGTAGCCATGCAAGCTGACAACTAAACCACAGAGGCTAATACTAAATTAAAGTTCCTGTACTTCACTTAACAAGGTACTTACCTTAGCATAGCGAGGATCCTGGGACACTGTTCTTTGTTCATAGCTTGCTGGGGAAGGCTGCTGTGCCTCTGAGGGTGGTGAGGAGTAGCCATAGCCATCGGAACGGCTGTAGGCACGCTCCCGTTCATCATCACACTTCATGAAACATAAAACATCCTTTTTATAGCCCTGGTTCATAGACAGTGATGGGTATAGCACATAATTGAACTATTTATGACCTTGGTATATGCTGTGTACTTATATGACAATTTTCCATGACTATTAAATATCAGCACAGATGTAAAGCTTGCCTGCCTGGACCTACGTGCAGCCTTAGTGAGAACAGCAGAAGCTCCAGGTCTCTCCAGCCTATGGCTACTATACATGCATTATCTTGGAAACATCTATATATTTAAGAGGCAGCTATTAAACTAACTTGTATTTTTTTATGTGCCATAAGAAGAAATCTTCAGGCAATCAATCAATGGGGGCATAAGCTGGGGGGCACACACTACAATGCCAAGCCCGGGGGTTCCTCCAGGCAAATCTCCATGGAGGCACCCTTCTCATCCTAAGTATCTTCAATAAATTATTATCTAGCAAAAGGAATTATCTAAGGGAATTTTAATCTATCAATAGAACCTCCCATCTTGACAATGCATATGCTCCTCTTATATAACTAACCTCCAAGGCATTAGTAAAGAACCACACTAACTCCCTCCATCCTTTGATGAAGTTAAAATATTAGACAAAATTCCTCCCTCAAAGACCACCCATAAACACAATAACTATGATGCCTGCATAATAAAGGTTTCTATGCAATCTTCCCCCTATCAATACTTATCAGACAAAATGATGTTATCACAGTGCAGGGCAGGAGAAGCAGAACTAGGGGCCTTTAATAAAAGATTTCTCTCAATACTTATAGGACAGGATGTTATCACAGTGCCAGGCAACAGGAGCAGCACCACCTCAACACGCTGGACAAAGCCACTCACCCATCGGTGGTCACGGGGCTCCTGGCTGAAGCGCCGGCTGTCAGGGGGCAACACAAAGGTCATCAAGGGGCTGAGCAGCACTTGACAAGTACACCATTTTATATGTGAGTGGTAATGAGTCCAGCTAAAGACTTGAGATATTAACCACCTCTAAAATTATTGAATTCTTACATAATTCTTGCACTCACTTGTCAGTATTGTTTTGCTTGGAAAAATGTTAAAATGCTTGAGGTATGAAACTACCCATGGAATGAACTACACTGGTTGTAAGAGATCAATGTAAGTGATGTAAACTTGGAAACCTTTAAGCCAGTTCTACTTCATATTAGTGCTAATGGCATTATTATTTCAAGTTGCATTTTAATATTGAAAAGTTATTCCTCTGCTTTACAATGAATCTGATAAAACCTGCTCTCTAATATCTGCGTATCTTTCCCTCTATACTCTTCCAAGAGAAGATGGCGCCACTATAAACACTTGCCTGCGCCATGACGGGCTGGGGCCTAATACCATCCAGGCCTCTCAAGCAAGCCTACTGGCGCTATAAGCATAGAAAAAAAAAAAAAAAAAAAAAAAAAAAATCCGATGCCCTATTAGTGAAATGAAAAGTTTCTCAGAAAGGGGATGATTAAATGAGTCTCTAATTCTCCCTTTCTAAGTGTACAGGTCTGGACATTTAGGTTCTTACATCTATCACATGTTTGCTTTTTACAAACATTCTTTCACACTTGTTTTACTATTCATTGTCTGCCTTAGATTTTTTTTTGAAACAAAGAACAGAGGCAGGAAATTCCCATTCAAGGGGATTTAGTATTCTACTACTTCCATTAATGCGGCTCTAACAACTACAAGCAGGCAAGTTAAAATGCTGGTCCATTCTTTGTCCTGTCTCCATGATGGACTTCACACTTCACTAAATATCTGTCTATATATAATGGGTCTTACCAACAACGACTTCTATAATAACTTTTTAACAATAATGGAAAGTTAAAATGGATACATTTGGATCCTTCCCAATAATACATGTTTCTCTGGAAGGAAGTGTCTCAGGGCATCTTGGCTAATGTTTGATTGTTGCTATCTTGACAGAATAGTCGTCAAACACCCTGGACCAGGATTCACTAAGCTCTTACAATGCTGTAATCTCCTCCAACAACATTGTAAGCCTGGATTCTGATTCACAAACTGCTGATGACTCTTTTGTGTTATTAGATGACAAGGAGATTAATGATAGATTGATGTAACAGTATTACTGAAAAAAACTTTATAGCTGTAATCAATTTGATTACTGCTAATCTATAGTCAAAGAGGCTTATGGATGGGGAACATAAGTTCTATTACTGACTACCCCACATATTGTCTAAATTTGACATGTATAATCTGCACTTTGACGAACTCCCTGTTGCCTATTATGGAAATGGGTAAAAGGTTGACAAGGTGTGTGTGGACATAAGAAAGTAAAACCCACAACTCCCACATAATACAGCAAATAAAATCTTACCTAATATATGACAACAAAATACACAGAGGAAAGAGAGAATTAGGGTAAAATGTTCAAGGAAAGAGAACAGCACTGGGAAGACATCAAAATGCAGTCAATGAAGAACACTCTACCACCAACAACCACAGAGCCTGCCGAGCGAACCACCGCCACCACCAGGCCGGACGGGGATGTGGCTCGGCTTCATGCAGTCAGTCACGGATCCCATGCAGGGGAGGTGGATGGGTGGGAGGGTGTGGGTGGGTGCAGCAGTCACCATGCACGACAGGGGTGTACTCACTGAAGGGGGCATTGTGGGTTGTTGTTAGTGGCACTGTTGTCAGAATTATCTGGGGTGGGGGGAAAGTTGTTAGTGCCGTTGGTGTACCTGGGAGCCGTGTCCTCCCGGCTCAGGTAGTTAGCATTGCGTGAGTCGTACTCATTGTCAGCATTGTGAGTGCAAGAGGACTCAGGTGTTGTAATGTACCCGCGAGTGTCGCCGTGGTTCTCCTCTGCTACCAGCTGGCTGTTGCGGCGTGATGGACTCTGTAACACAGTGAATGATGCTTTACTAATGTTGCCAACACTACTACAGAGCACTGCAGGTGTAACTGTTTACTCTATTTGAGGTAGCTTATTTTGCAGTCCATAATATTTTATCTAACAACTTTGTTGCTGAGATCTTTATCATAACCAAGAGATGATAATAAATGTGGTGATGATAAAAATGATCTCATATAAAGAAAAAGCATAAAACCACATTGTGGATCAGGCCACACAAAGCAAAGTCCTTCTCATAAAAAGAAGCTATCATTTACCATCCTCACAATCTACTTCACTAATATGCAAATCCTAATTTTTGGCCTTTTTCATTCTCTCAACTCATTTAAGAACAGTTTCTGCTACTTTCCTACTATGGTTGACAACTTGAGGCCACATTCAGTAAATTTTCTACGTGACAAATCTTAAAGTATATAGCAAACAATTCAATTATCCTTAAAAAATGTTGCTACTGGTGTAATGTCACACACACAACAAGACTTCTTGCCATGGCCATCTAGGAGATGGTGGAGTTGACTGATGGTTACAAATTTTCACAGACTGCTGGCACGGCACCTCATCACACTTACAGGACCCTCAGTGTTGTCTACTTGAGCAATTAAACATTGACAACTTGACTCAACATGCTTCTGTGCCACATAGTACACATGCATGATTGTTATGAGACAGAAGTATTGGATTCACACGGTGTCTACTTCTAAGAAAATAAACTTATAAAAATGCTTTTGGTAACAATTTTCTATGCAATATACTACACACATTACATAGTAATATAATTTGCACCATAGGTTACTGTTCCCAAATATACACAGTAAATCTGCTGAGGATGGGGGGAAAGACACTAGTACAGTTGGCTATCTAAAATGATAAATGACAGCTCACCAACATTAGTCCTTCCCCAACCAACACAAACGAAAAACTTTTCATACAAATACAGTACGTGAACCTGTGACAGAACTCATGGAAGTGTATTAATAAGCTTTCAAGATATGGAAGAAAGGGTTAGTGAGGAGTATCTTCAGTGCTGTGGCATTAGTAAGACTGAAGTAGTAGTACCAGCACCAGCGGGAGTCTTAGGAAGGTGAGACAAGGATGGCAGACCTGTGGCTGGTAGTAAGCCTCCTGATGGTGCCGCTCCCTGCTGTCTGCTTCCCCTCGGTAGTAGTGGCCATTTGTGTTGGCGTTGTGGTAACCACTTGAGGCCTGTTATTTACATTAGTGCAGTGACTTTTTGATTTGCATGATAAAGAACACAAATAGATGTACTTTGGAGAAATTATATGTAACAGCATAAAAATAAGCATAATCTTCATTATGTCAATAGCAAGAAAATAAATATATAAAACTGGCAAAGCACCAATCTTTTAAGCAATTAACATTAAAATTTAAGAAATTATTGAAAGCCATTCAATTAATAAAGTTTATATCAAGCTGAAAAGAATAATTATGCATTATATATAAATGAAAACATAAAATGATCTGTAATGGGAAAAGTTATGAGGGAAAGACACTATGAAAGATTTGTAATTTCTAAAAAAACAATTGCTTTTTTATCTTGACCAGAAATGAAAGTAGAGCTGAAAACAGTTCCAATATTTGGATGGAGTTTTCTAACCCTCCTGTGCCTTATTAGAGAGAGACTTGCACAGTGGGATGAGTCTAAAGTCAATACACGCTGAGTAAGAAGACAGTTAAACAGGCACATTGGAATCAGGCTGCCTCAAAGATACTACATCATCATTTTTAATAACAAGCTAATGTAATGACAACTTCCACACTATTCCACAAGAAATGGAAGAGACCTTTGAAATTTTGTCTAAATTTGTTATGAAATAAATATGTAAATTATGTCTGTAAACAAGTCAGAAACCTAATGACAATCAAAATTTAAAATGATCCTGTTTTTATTCCATGCTACTGGAGCCTATCAATTAGTTTCTTGACAGTGAGTAATACCTGCTACAATGGTTCACACAAAATTATAAAATTTATACATAAGCATACTCTATTTAGTCCTGCTTATAGTGAGTGTGATAGGTAATCCATTTGGGTGGGTGGGCCTTGTGACCCAAGGTTTTCCTAAGTTACAATTAACTGAGGTTCTAATATCTGGGTACAGTATCTACTAACGTGAGGTACATGTTAAGTCTGTATCAAACACTAACAATACATTTTATTCTAAACAAAACATGACATCACACAGAGGATGGGGTGCTCTTGGAAAGGGCAAGTGCACTGTTTATGGGCTTGACTGCCACACTGAAGGCTTGAGTTCATAATATCCTACCAAGACTGACCTTTTTTTCTAAAAATCAGTAACTGTTCAGTTACAAGAGACAAACATATGGGGACCACAGTAACAGTCCACATAACATGACACAAAGGCACACTTTGTTAGTCTAGTTGACTGCAACTCGTGTCTTTTCATTTTTCCTGTAAATTACACAAAGGACAGCATGCACACATGGCAATCCCCTCCATGTTAGTAAGCTGGTGACTGAACAGGACTGGCCAGTGCTTTGTTAGTTCTCTCAACAAGTACGGTGAAACTTGATCCAAGGACAAACCAAAGCAAGCATGTGTGTGGCACCCGTGGCCCTCACCTGAGAGTTGGGGAGCCTCCGTGTGTACTGCGTGTGTCCTATTGATGAGTTTAACTCTCGCTGCCTCAGGTGACTTGTTCTCCTCCCTCCATAATGCTGCTGTAATGTACACACCACCCACCATGTACCTCGGCCCGCACCACCACCTTCACCCCCTGCTCACCCCGGATGCTAATCACCCAGTCACTACTGTAGACTTGTGCCTTAGTGTTGACCCAGTGCACAAGCATTACTTTGCCTCACAGCAGTGTGTTTAACATAGTATTCCTCTTTTATAATTCTGCACCATAATTTCCAGTGTTGATATCCCCATTTACTTTTTACAACACAAAGATTTTCTTCATGAAAACTGTTCTGATTATTTGTTCTTCTATAAACTTTACTACAATCATCCAAGAGCATGGCCGTGAAAAAGTATTAGCTGTGTATTGCACTGCCTTGCCCAGCAGGGTGACTGTATCAGGTTGTCTACTTAAGTTTGTTAGATAGTTATGTTACTATTTGTAGTTAACAAGACCAAATATATTTACAAGACCCTCCATCACCATCTGTGTGTGAGTAACTAGTTAGAAGTAAACACAATACACCCTGCAAATAAACACATTCTTGTTACAGTAATTGTTCTGTCAGATGAACCTGACTCAAGGACACACAACATGACTATAATATTTATAACTTTTATACATCACGTGGAACACTTGGCAGCCAGCACTGTGAAGGGAGAATCTATGCATACATTCTGATGTCTTTCATTTAATTACCATAATCAAACATTTTATGACAGACACTAACAATCCCCAATTACCTAACTGCATCTAATTACATCACACCCTGTTGATAGCTAACTTTGAATATATCAAGATTACATAGGATAGAAAAAGGGAGAAACATATAATTTTAACATTCATACCCACCACATCATGCACAGAACAATAACAGCTAAGGTACAAAACACCACAGAATGTAGAATCAGCAGGAGGAGGTCTTTTTCATCCTCCTACAGAGAAGCATAGCTGTGTGAAGTCAGTTTGACACAGAAAGGGACAGGAAGTAAGTACCTGAGGAGTGGAACCCTGGTTGGAGTGTTGGGAGATCCTTCGTTCGGAGTCGGCAGCAGCGTAGTGGCCGTAACCCTGCTGGCGGCGGGCGACTGGCTGCTCCTCGTCGTCGTCATCGTACACATTCTGAGAGTATTCATAGCCGTCATCCAAGGACTGCTCATAGACATCCTGCAACATCCCAAACATCTACAGACCTGCTGTGTGACAATTTGCTGGATGTTCTAACAAATTTTGAGTCAAAACTGTAAACATCAGAAAAATTTACATTAAGTTATTTATCAAAGGTATTCTCCAAAATTTGTAAACAAAGCAAATTGTTACACTATTATTTTAATACTAATTCAGATCCATAACTCAAAATTTTATCTAACATTCTCTGGTATAAGGAAATCACAGGACGGAGAGGGTAAGTGTTGAATAAGACGAATACAAAGATGAATCTTGAAGGTGATGGAACTAGGGGTAGAATGTTATTTTACTACAAAATTAGAAACAAACAAAAAAATCTGCATACAACTAAATCAAAACATTGTCATAATGAAAGCCATGCAAACTAAACAAAATTGTTGCAGAGCTAAGAAAAAAAAATCAAGATACATACTTCTGTTAAAAGATACATAGGAAAAAGTTATTCAAAGGAATATATTCAATTTTCAAAGAAGGAATACTGAAGTAACCAAAGTACAATACCAAGCTGAAATAGTGAACAAGAAAAAAACGGAGCAGAGATGGAAAATATTGATAGTAGACATGATCAATTTGTACTTAAAGAAGTTTTTAACATTGAGTGTTAATATTAATAAATAAATAAATATATATATATATATATATATATATATATATATATATATATATATATATATATATATATATATATATATATATATATATATATATATATATATATATATATATACAAAAAAAAAAAAAAAAAAAAAAAAAATCAGATTAATGTTATATTCAAGCTTTATTAGATGCCCACAATTTATCAGATTTTTCAGTTGTTTGTCTGTTCAATTACTGTGTCAGCACATGGTTATTTGTGCCAGCCACAGACTTGGTATGCCAGGAATGGACTGTATTGGCTATACAGGCAGTGCCATATGTGGCCACTCAACTCAAAACTGTCCCTTCCATAGAGTTTTCAAGTTATAGACTAGAGTGCGTCTGAGGCTGTCTCCGGGATACACGGCCATGGTGCCGCCATCGCTCCAAGCCGATGATTGCACACACTTCACTCCTACCTGATTTCAGTTTTTCTCCATGTCAAATATTAGTTAGGAAATCGGGTAGGAGTAAAGTGTGTGCAGTCGTTGGCTTGGAGCGGTGACGGTACCAAGGCCCTGTATCCTGGAGGCAGCCTCAGATGCACTCTAGTAAGAACTTGAATTCTATGGAAAGTACTGCTTTGACAGTTCACCGACTGGCCACGTGTGGAGCTGCTTGTAAAGCCAATACGGTCCATTATCATATTATGAAGTTTGATACAAAGTCAGCATGCCTAAGGATACGTACTATACAAAAACATAAGACTGGTAAATATCCTTGTGGATATTGTGCCAAATTCAAATATGATATTTCATGTCATGTTATTTGCCCAGAGAAGGAAGCAGTCCAGAGAACCTAAACTGTAGACACCTATGGAGGATTTAACCCCTTCAACATGAGGACGCGTATAATGCGTCCTCGCATGCCCCGTACCATATCCGAGGACACGCATACTGCGTCCTGGCTCACTTTAGCCAATATACGAGTTATTTTATCTCAATATTTATGCTTCCGTCTCAAAATTATCAATTAATTTATGCTTCTTTATGTGCACCATTTAATCCTGCATATTTTCATATATAATACATGATGATTATGTTGAGTTTATGGCTGAAAACTTGTTATATTCAATAGCAACATTTGAAGTTTGGCGCGCGCGGCGTTCCCGGCCGTAGTGAGTTTCTTTATGTGCACCATTTAATTCTGCATGTTTTCATATATAATACATGATGATTATGTTGAGTTTATGGCTGAAAGCTTGTTATATTCAACAGTGACATTTGAAATTTGGCACGTGTGGCAATCCTGGATACGGCATGGGGCGCTGTTTTGGCCCAGCCGTAGTGAAGGGGTTAAGGTGAAGGCAACTACTGTGTCTCATGTTAGTGGGGTACTCACCAGCCTCTTGGTGGGTCACCACAATTCACTTTCCTCAAAACAGCTCCTCTCTAACTCAAAAACATTCAGGATTTTACAACATTTAGCTTTTCTGTCTAACATGTCTACATACCCCTATTGAGTACATTTCTGGTTCTACCAACAGGTGATCAATCAACTATGAATTCACTTCAACCAACAAATCTTTGAAGTAAATACAAAATAAAGGTGGATTGATAAATATGATAAACAAGAACTCAGGAACTGTAAATAATTACTGAGACCTATATCATCTCCATCATCCCTTTTTTGAGTATGATTTGACAGACAACACAGCGGCTCCTAACTTGTTATCAACATGACCATAACAGCTGTCAAAGTGTGATACTGTGATTGAAAAACGTTATCTTAAAAAAATCACATAACCACTTGCATGCTCATATTGATGTAAACTACAAGAATCCACAACATGCTGCGTGTGGTCATGAGTGTTCAGGCAATAAGTAAATGTGATGCTTTATTCTGTTAAACATCAATGAGCTGTGTAAAGTGATTGTAGTGTTAAGCAATAACAATGGTGATCAATACTGTATATAAAACCATCAAAGAAGTTGAGCTAAAAGTGAAAGGAATCACAACGACTGTGTGATTGGGTGTTCAAAATGTGATGAAATTAATTTAGTGGGGACTATCACGACAAACTTATTGGTGCATTTTTGTGATTATTACGTACGCAATTCAGGTGAATGCTGTAATAACCTACCCTGTACTTGCAATGATGAAGCAATAATGGAGAAACTTCAGGGCAAATGTTTCAAAGGCTATTTAAGGTAAGAGGACCTGGGAACAAGACCTACCACACAGCAATAAGAGATGGCCTCAAAGGTATAAATGGTACAGTCATGAAAATGTCACTAGAATGTTCTTTCAACAAAGTTATGTAAACTGAACATTTCAAAGAAACCTAATACAAGATGAAAATAATGATGATTATGATGCAATCGAATAAAAAATTCTTGATTCATCTACAAAAATTCAAATTATTCCTAACATCAATATCATGTGTATTGGATAATAATGATAATAATGATATAAATAATAAATACGATTTCCCTCAATCATGCACGCCTGAGATTGATCTAAACAATGACTCATGGAAAGATAACGGATACTCACCCTAATTTTCTTAGATAATGAATCATATGACAGGGATTTAAAAAGAGAGAAACAATAACATACATCTTTTATACAGCACAGAGCAGCCGGGAGGCAGTGGGGTCTTACCTGCTGAGATGCCCTGGTATGGGTCTGTGAGTAGCGTCTCTCAGAGGCGGGCGGGGAGCAATCAGACAGGCTGCTGCCTCCCCCGGACTCACTCTTCAGGGACTCCCCCACACTGCTTGAGCGTGGCATCTCCCTCTCTTCCCCGCCTCTGTGGGAACAAAGTGTTACCTCGAGTATGAGGGAAGAGTGTGGGAGGCATCTCACACCAATAAGTTTCACATCTCTCGAGAGCCTTCACTGGGAGCCACAGTACATCAGTGTGGGAAAAACAGGAATAATAATGATGTATACAGGTGTCAACCATTGCTGTCCTCACCTGCCCGAAGAGGGAAGAGATATCCCACACACCATGGCCTTCTGCACCTCCTCTGAATCCACCGCCACATTGTCAAGCTTCTGAAGGTGTGGCAGCGCTCGCAGCACAGTGAGGCGGTACCTGCAACACAATACCATAGCACGAAATTAACTCTAAATCATCAAATTATTTAACTGTACCATATTCACATCACACCATCTTTGGGCACTCGGATCAATAAACTGTGATTTCCATATAACTAAATAATAGGAAAACTAAAGATGGAATAATAATAATACCACACTCTCCTTTATAGAAAACAGTTTTCCTATGGAACTTCCTCTATACTTACTGTTCAAATTCTGCACATGGATTATCAGCGAGCCACAGACTTTTGAGTTTGGGGAGCGAGCGTAGGTAAAGTATCTCATTTATGTCTGCGATATTGTTTTTTCTGATATACAGTTCCTGAAGGTTGGCACAGTACTGGAAGTCAGCCAATGTGCTAATGCGGTTGACACTGTAAAAAAAGAAAGATAATTGGATCACTTACAATAACCTGGAAATCTAAACATTTTGTTCCAGCTTCTTGTTGATGCGACTCAGTCACAGGTCATTACATGGAAATGTTATTTCACACCTGACACCCGTTACTCACCTGAGAGATAATACTTCCACGTTTGGTAACTTCCGCACAACTGACACATCAGAAAGCTCACTTCCCCTGTTGAGAGAAATGTCCGTAGTAATACACACTGCAACATAACCTACTTGTAAGTCTTTATCACCTACTCATAAGTCCTTATCTGCCTCTCATGGGTTATCTGGCTCACAGCAAGGTATTTGACATCCTCCACCAAAAACTTAATAGTATCTTCTGTCTTCTGGGGTGTTTTATGGGGCTGGTGGCTATTTATTTTGTATTGAACTTTTCCTCTTATGAATAACATTTTCAGGAACTGTTAATCATGCAAATTTCTCAATGCTTCACAAAAGTCTTTGTACCCACAAAAAAATGACACACAGCACATAATAACTGTTGGAGGCAAACTTTTCATTAAAAATCGAACAACAGGTATATGGGCAGCCCACAACTAGTAGGTAGTATTGAAAAACTTATTCAACAATGGTTATTATGCTCCTAAAATATCTGAGCCTTCAGTTCTTGTCTGTAGCCATGCAATGACTTAACAACAGGAAGTGTGTGTGTGTTGACTCACCCACCTGCTTGACTCATACACTCAATGTCAATGTTATTTTTGTGACAATAAGCTACTGTAAACCAGGTAAAGGCCTAATCACACCGGTTTGTTATTTCTTAGCACCCATTATACAGGATTATAAGTTTATTGGCACTGCAGAAGTTTATATTGGCAGTGAGAGCCCTTTAATTGCTTCTGTGTCATTTTGCTCCCTTGGTGCTTCTAGTATGTCAGGACAGCAGTGATATAACTCGCAGCCATCGTATTTCACACACCACCACCATCAATAGACCTGGATGTGTGGGCAGCAGTGAGGAAGAGAGGACACACACACACACACACACACACACACACACACACACACACACACACACACACACACATGGACATTGACACGCAAATTCACACCTGTCCTTTTGTCACTCTTATATACACATTTAAAGCTTCCAATCATCCTTACACACACATCAACCCCTTTCCCTACCCCTGCACACACACACACACACACACACACCTGTCCTTTTGTTAATATTTTACACACACACACACACACACACACACCTGCCCCTTCACCTCGCCCTCTATTCCCCCCCTACATACACACACACCTGTCCTTTTGTTAATATTTTACACACACACACACACACACACACACACACACCTGCCCCTTCACCTCGCCCTCTATCCCCCACACACACCTCTCCTTTTGTTAATATTTTACACACACACACACACACACACCTGCCCCTTCACCTCGCCCTCTATCCCACACACACACACACACACACACACACACACACACACACACACACACACACACACACCTGTCCTTTTGTTAATATTTTACACACACACACACACACACACACACACACACACACATACACACCTGCTGCACAGTCTCCCTTATACACACCTGCAGCTCCCTCAACCTTACACACACACAGACACACACACCTTGCCCTCGGTCCCACACACCTGCCCCTCCCTCTCGCCCTCGTTCCCACACACCTGCCTCTTCCCCGCCACTCACCAGCAGTTCAGCTTCTTGACGTTGTGTATATCCGAGCCCCTGGACCGCGCCACCACCATGTCCTCTGTGAGCTTGACCATCGTGAAGGAATGACCGCCAGAGACACGCACGTAGCCCCGCCGCCGCTGCCTGCCACACCTGAGCGCTCTGTTTACCTGCTCCCGGATCCTCCCTACAAGGCCCGCCCCTCTCCCACATCCTCTCCTCACCTTCGCCTCTCCTTTAGGTTTTTTGCCACGCCTGCATTGGATTTGGGCATGTGACTAAGCGCCTGACATAAGCGAATTAGCATAATGTGGCGTTTAGCAGAGTTAGGGGTTAAAGTATAGCGGCCAAGTGCTTCTATCCTGCGAAATGTGTGTTTGTGTCTTTAATTAACGTGGATTGTGCATGTTTTTTGGCTATTGTGTTATGTTAAATCGTCTGTACAGTTACTCTAGTGCCATACGATGTTTTATTCTTATTTCCGGCTTGTATTTTGACAGACAGCGGTGAGACAGAATGAGCTAGATATAGCGGAAGGGAGGCCGCCAGCTCTCCGTGACTGCTTTGTGCTGCTACGCTTCTCAAGTTCTCTCATTCTTCTTTCTTCTACTTCAACAATTTAACTTTCCTTCTCTAGAATACATGTGTAGAACGACATTCGTAACATTCAGGTGGACGAAACAACTTTCTTTTAAATTTATTTCCTTGATATTTTACTATATAACCAGGCTACTCAGTCGGAAACCTTGCCTGTGATTACCATTATATCATCGGACCCCATTATTTAAAACTTTGATAATTGATAACCTCACCTAACCACACCAACAAAGCTTGCCTATACCGACCAAATAAGGCCACCTAGCCCGCCCAAACAACCTAGGGAAGGACGGGAGAAGGAGGAAGCGTAGAGACAGGTTGAGATGGCGGAAGCGTTCTCGTCAAGCCATCACGCAGGATCTCACTTCTACGAATACCAATAACTGGAGCATCCCATCCACAACAAGAACTCTTACGTGGACCAGAGACAATGAACTGGTGAACAAAAGAATGCCCCGTGGATAGAAACATTCCCAGGGCCTTCCTCGCACAGCTGAAATAATTTTGTTTGGCCATCCATATAGCAGGCCTCTCATTAGTCATAAGCACCTTCACCTTTGTTCTACAGCCTCCACTTTTTTCAGCATGAGGGCGAGGGAGTCTGGCCACGCCCCCCTACACAATCTATCCACGCCCTTATATTCAGTGGTTTTAGCTTATCATGGCCACGCCCCCTTCACAATCCCACGCGCTTACAAACAGTATTATAGTTTATCATAGCCACGCCCCCTACACAATCTATCCACGCCCTTACATACAGTATTATAGTTTATCATAGCCACGCCCCCTACACAATCTATCCACGCCCTTACATACAGTATTATAGTTTATCATAGCCACGCCCCCTACACAATCTATCCACGCCCTTACATACAGTATTATAGTTTATCATGGCCACGCCCCCTACACAATCTATCCACGCCCTTACATACAGTATTATAGTTTATCATGGCCACGCCCCCTACACAATCTATCCACGCCCTTACATACAGTATTATAGTTTATCATGGCCACGCCTCCTACACAATCTATCCACGCCCTTATATTCAGTGGTTTTAGCTTATCATGGACACGCCCCCTACAAAGTCTATCCACGCCCTATACATAGTAGTTTATCATGGCCACGCCCCCTACACGTTGTACACAATCTATCCACGCCCTTATATTCCGTAGTTTTAGTTTATCATAGCCACGCCCCCTTCACAATCTACCCACGCCCTTACATACAGTATTATAGTTTATCATGGCCACGCCCCTACACAATCTATCCACGCCCTTACACAAGTATTATAGTTTATCATTCCACGCCCCTACACAATCTATCCACGCCCTTACACCAAATAGTTTACCATTCCTACGCCCACATAACCAAGGCCACGCCCCTCTACACAATCTATCCACACCCTTACACAAAATAGTTTACCATTCCTACGCCCCCTACACAATCTATCCACACCCTTACACAAAATAGTTTACCATTCCTACGCCACCAACGCAATCTATCCACACCCTTACACAAAATAGTTTACCATTCCTACGCCCCCTACACAATCTATCCACACCCTTACACAAAATAGTTTACCATTCCTACGCCACCAACGCAATCTATCCACACCCTTACACAAAATAGTTTACCATTCCTACGCCCCATACACAATCTATCCACGCCCTTACACATAACCTCCTATACAATCTAATCCTGCTCCTCCACGGTCACGCCCACTACACAATCGACGGACGCCCTTCACATAATCATAGCCACGTCCACTGCACAATCAACGGACGCCCTTCACATGATCATGGCCACGCCCCCCCTACACAGTTTATCCCCGCCCTTCACATAACCATGGCCACGCCCCCTACACAATATATCAACGCCCTTACACACAACAGTTTACCATGGCCACGCCTCCTAATATCAACAGATTAACAAAACCCACTATACACCCCAGATAAGGCTAATCAAACATCCTCTACAGCCTACACAAATTCTCACGCCCATACTCGCCTAATCTGGCCCTACCATGGTCCCTCTACAGTGTACACAGCATAACCAAGCCCCCAACACCCTAGCTAGCCGAACCACACATCCACTACATCTAAACTAAACCTGCCACGCCCTTTACTAGTCTGTGCACACCTCTTAGACAGCTTATCTTCCCTGTACATAATTCTAGGATCTCTCTCTCTCTCTCTCTCTCTCTCTCTCTCTCTCTCTCTCTGATGCTCCCGTCGCTCGATAAAACAAACAAACAAACAAACAAACTCTACATACCTCTAACACAGGTAACAATACTAAAATAAAAAATGCTCCCGTCGCTCGATAAAACAAACAAACAAACAAACAAACAAACAAACTCTACATGCCTCTAACACAGGTACCAATACTAAAAGAAAAAAAATATATATAGAAAAAAAAGAAAGAAAACCGTCAACAGCCTTTACATTGCTTACCTGCGCACTGTCCAATTAAACCTGCCCCTCCATTATGCATTGAGAAGGGCAACGCCACTTGAAGATGAATGAGTCGCAATCAGTAAGTGTGAGAGTGGGTAAGAGTGGGCTTGTGTGTGAGGCATGTCGTTAGCGGGCAGTGGGTGAGGGAGTGAGTGTGAGAGGGTATGTGGGTGGGTAGGTGGGCGGATGGGTGGGCACGGGACTTTCACGCCCACCGGGTCTCCTAGTTCTTTTCTCTTGGGATCCTCCTCCTTCCTTCTTCCTCCTTCCTCATATCTCGTGCTCCCCCTTTCTCTTTCCTGCTTCCTCTTTTTTTTTCTGCCCCTTTCCAGGATGTCAGCTTCTCCTCCTCCCTTCTCCTCCTTACGTCCCATTTATTTTTCAATTTCCCTCTTACTTTCTTCCTAACCTTCCTCTTCTCTCCTATTTCTCCCTTACTCTTTCTTCCTAATTCTCTTTTTGATCCTCCTCCTTCATCATACTTTCTTTTCCCCGAGGCTTCATTTTTTTTTCTTTGTGTTCTTATGTCCCCCCTCACCCCTTCCTCTTCCTGCTCTTCCTTCTACATCTACTTCTTCTCTTATTATCTCTCTGCTTCCCTCTCAACATTTTTTTATATCATTTTCCCATCCAGTTTAACTTTTCTCACGTGTCTCCTACTTTATCTATCCACTCTACTGCCTTCCCTGGTCACCCGTTTTCTATCTTACTTATACGGGGGGCTAAACTAATTGTTGAGTCAATATTGCTGTGACGTTTATGATCGCTGGGTGGTTTGTTGTTGTAGTAATGGCCTTGTGTGAAAGTGCTGTGACTATATATATTCGTTCCTCCTTCAAGGGTCGAGGAGTGTAGGGGCTCGTGGGGGTGGGGGGGTAAGTGGAGGGGTAAAGGAAAGGGTATGACATGTGATAGCAAGGTTGGGTAGTTTTCTCTAAGTCTAAGCACTCTCTCTCTCTCTCTCTCTGAATAATAATAATAATAATAATAATAATAATAATAATAATAATAATAATAATAATAAAAGAACAAAAACTAAAAAGAGAAAACAAGAATAAGAATACTACTACTACTACTACTACTACTACTACTATTACTACTACTACTCAAACGTTGAAGATCACAGTCAAGGTTAAGTTATTTCTGACGATACGGGAGGTGGAGGAGGAGGGGGTAGTGGACTAGTGGTGGAGGTGACAGTATTTAAGTGGTAGATAAGTGTTGTTGTTGGTGGTGTTGGTGGTGATGGTGGTGGTGGTGATGGTGGTGGTGGTGGTGGTGGTGATGGTGGTGGTGATGATGGTGGTGATGATGGTGGTGGTGGTGGTGGTGATGGTGGTGGTGAGAAAGTAGGGTCGGGATGCTTCAACTACCCTGTGGCCCTTTGCATCCTAGTTTCAGAGGTTTGCACTCTCTCTCTCTCTCTCTCTCTCTCTCTCTCTCTCTCTTATACTTCTATTGCAATTGTAGTTATTAGCACCCTATTCAGCTAAAGAAAGTACTAATTCATCCTCTCTCACTCTCACTATTCTTCTATTATATCTATCTGTCTATCTGTCTATTTATCTAACTGTCTATCTATCTATCTATCTCTATCTATGTCTCTTATTTTTTTTTATCTATCTATCTAGTTTTTTCCATCCCGTAGTAAATATATTTCTTCTCTTACAGCTTTATTATTTCCTCTTCTTCCTTTGCTAACGTGTACCAGGTTCATTTTATATAACTTAAAACTCTGGACTCACATATTTTTATTTCTGTTGAAACTCTTATTAAAAATCTTTTGTCCAAGTTCCAAGGAATGTTTCCCTTTAAGCCCTTCTGGTTTTCTCGTTTATTCTCCCTCGGTCCTCTAATCTTCCTCCTCCTTCTCCTCCTTTTATTGTTATTTTTATTCTTGTTTTGCTTTTATTCTTCCCTTTAACACTGCGTCTCAGTTTTGATGCTGTTGCTTATTATCGTCTTCTCCTTTTTTTCAACTTCTTGTTCTTGTTCTTCTACCTCCTCCTTGCTTTCCTTTTCTAGTTCATATTTTTTGTTTTTCTTCTTCCTACCACACCGTCTCTTTTCATCACGTTCTTCATCCTTTTCTCCTTTTTCCTTTTGTTCTCCTAGTTCCTCTTCTTCTTGCACATTCTCCTCCTCCCTTTCTTGTTGTTCTTGTTCTTATCATGTTTTTCTTTTTCCTCCTAATACTTCGTTTCCTGTACATCTTGTTTCTCATCCTCTTTTCCTTTTTTCCTACTTCTTGTTCTTGTTCTACCTCCACCTCGTTTTCCTTTTCTTGCTATTCCTGTTCTTGTTTTGCTTTTCCTCTTTCCCTTTTTTCCTATTTGCTCTTGTTCTTCTACCTTCTTCTTCTTCTTGTTCTTGTTTTGCTTTCCCTTTTCCTTCTAATTCTCCGGAAGCTGTTCATTCTGTTCCTCATCCTCCTCTTCCCTTTGTTCTCCTCGTTATTGTTCTCTTCTACTTCCTCTTACTTCTTCTCTTTTACTCGTTGTTCATGTTTTGTTTTCTTCCTCCTTAGACTGTCTCCTGTTCATCCTGTTTTTGATGTTCTTTTTTTCCCTTTTGTTCTCCTTGTTCTTGCTCTTCTGCTACCTCCTCTTCTTTCTCCACTATTAATACTAGCGGATCAAAGAAGAGAGTCATCGACCAGAGGGAAGATTAACCTTGATTTCTTTTCTCGCTGTCTCTCTCTTCTTCGTCAGCGTCTTCCCTCTTTTTGCTTCCTCCCCACATTTTACCTCCTCCGCTGCCAACACTTTCTTACATCTGCGCAATCATTTCCTCCTTTGATATCAGGCAGACGTCTAATGCCCCTTTTTGTACACTGCGCCTGAATTTTTAAACGTCGTATGATTTGCCTCTTTTGACCTGTTTTTCTAGGTGTGGTTACTTGGTTTTGATGCTTCCTCCTTCCTCGTATCTCCATGCTCCCCCTTTCTCTCTCTTATTTCTCTATTTTTTTGTATAACCTTTTATGGCTGAGTTTGTATATGTCGCCTTAAACTGTGAAAATCCAAAACTTCTAACCAACTCCGCCCTAAAAATGATTAAAAAGCCAATCTAGCCACATAACTATTAATATTTACTAATACGACATTTAAGTAATCCTGCGTTAGTCTGTAATAATGTATGATGATGACTCTGTATCTTGTTTTATCCACTGTTTTGCATCACCCACTTGCGGTTTCTGTAATGCTCGTAGTGTGAGATTGTGGCATGCTTTCTTTCTTTAATAATTTCTTCGAGTGTAGTATTAGTGCGGAAAGATGCAGGGGAGGAGAGGAAAAGATGATAAATATAGAAGAAAAGAAGAATTAGTAGATACAGAAATCGTTGGGTAGGAGAAGCAGATGTCAAAAGAGGAACAGGAGGAGGAACAAAAGTGAGTGTAGGAGTGTAGATACAAAGAGAACAGCTTAGTATGTGTATTTTTAAAGGAGTGTATTTGAGAGGAAAAGATGATAAATATAGAAGAAAAGAAGAATTAGGAGTTACAGAAATCGTTGAGCAGGAGAAGCAGATGTTAATAGAGGAACAGGAGGAGGAACAAAAGTGAGTGTAGGAGTGTAGATACAGAGAGAACAATGTAGTATGTGTATTCTTAAAGGAGTGTATTTGAATAGGGAGCGATGCGTATTTCCTCCGGGCATGTTTTTATGTTCCAATCGCCCACGTAAAAAGCTATCGAGAACAGTTGCTATCGGATGCTTAAAGGGGCATTGCCAGAGAGAGAGAGAGAGAGAGAGAGAGAGAGAGAGATCGTCTTGAATGCAGCTTCCTTTCTCGACCTGAGGATGTAAAAGTTTGTGTGTGTGTGTGTGTGTGTGTGTGTGTGTGTGTGTGTGTGTGACTTGCCGTTAACCTACAGCAAGGGAAACACACAGGAACCTACCCTCTCCCCCCCCCCCCCCCCACACACACACACACTGAAACCTACCCCTTCTACCATCCTCCATCTCTCCCCTTCCCCCAACACACAATTCCCGAGTCACCGTGTACGAAATACCTTGAGAGAAAACCCTGGGCTGCGGTTTTGTGTGAGAAGTAGCGTGCGGAGGAGACCCTTGCATGGCGTGACGAAACAACCAAATTCCGCCCCCGACCAACACATAACAGAGGCTAGAGGCAGGGGAAGGTAAAGTTGGGGGCATACAGCAAGTACGGCAAGGAGGCTTAAAGGCATACGGTATGCTGCTCGTGGCCTCGGTGATCATCTCCGTCTCTTTGGCCCTTGAGCCTGTGGTGAGTAAAGTCCCATTACCCTGAGACACAAAGAACGGGATAATAAGGACGATAAAATAGGAAATAGATGAAGATAAAAAGGAAAAAAATAAGGACAAAAAAGAAAGGATACTGGGAAAGGTGGAAAATGACTGAAGTATAGTAGGAAAAAGAGGATTAGGAAAGAAAAAAAAATAGAAAGGGGTATATGAGAGAAATACATATGTAAGAAAAAGGAAGGAAACGAGGTGAAATAAAAGTATGAAAAGATGAAGATGAAAAATATGACGAAAAGACGCAAAGGACGTGAGGAAAAGAAGATATAGAGAGAGTTAGAGATGAAGAAAGAGATGCGGAGATTGTGGAGTGGGAGAAGCAGAAGTAGAAGGAGGAAGTGTGAGTAAAGGAATAGTAATAAAAGGAAGCGGAGGCGTGAGTGAGCGGAGTGAATCAGACGGTGCTTCCTTCCCCTCCTCCCTCCACCCTCCCCCATTACCTCTTGGCTGATACTGTATGGTACTGACTGACTTGATTGTACTCCCCCCCGGCCCCCCCCCCCCCCACACACACACACACAGGAGCTCCCACACAAGGCTCACAAAACGTCTATTGCGAGGAGAGAAGGATCAAAGGTGTTCATTACTGCCTCGCCTCTTGCAACTCACTCTTGGAGATTATTTTTTTGCCATCCTCTGTTCTTTTTTTTGCAGGAGTAGCATAACCCTTAAGCCTGATTTTTTTTAGCGTCGTATTAGTCTTAACAATAATGTGGCTGATCAGACTTATTTGACCCGTTATTCAAGGTGTGGTTGGTTAGTTTCGTTGATTTCCTTATATTACTTTCTACCATTGAGTTTGTAATCTGTCGACTTAACTCTGAGCAAAGCAAACGCTCCCAACGAACTCCATCCCAAAATATGAAAGTACAAAGCCAAAATAGCCACAAAACTGTTAAAAATACTAACATGACGTTTACATAGGGTGGCGTTAGTCTACCTTTCTGTATCAAGGATCAAGGTATGCGTTTATTTACTCGTGATCGTTATACTGCACATCGTCTTTCCTGCCATGACTGAGGGTGTCAAAATCTCTCTCAAACCAAATTATTTATTGTTGTTGGAAATTTTTGTTCTTTTCTTGTGGGCTCGTTGTTGCAAGGTTGCTTATCTGTTTTGTTTTGCCCTTGGCCAGTCTCCTTTGCTGTACAATAGATTGGAAGTCAACATGATGGGTCGCCTCAAACCTAGCTGTTCGTTGCTTTTGGGACTACTTTTGTTATTTTGTGGGGTCAGTTTTGCAGACTTGCTTACATATTTTCTGTTGCCCTCGGTATGTCTCCTTTGCTGTAAAATTACACGGAAGTATGTGTAATGGGTGATCTCAAACCTAATTATTTATTACTTTTGAGACTCCTTCTGTTCTGTTTGTGGGGTCAGTGTTGCAGGTTTGGCTACCTGTTTTACTTTTCCCTTGGTGTGTCTCCTTTGCTGCAAAATAACACGGAAGTTTGCGTACTGAGTCGTCTAAAGCATAATTATTCATAGCTTTTGGAAAGACTATTGTTCTCTGTTTGTGGGGTCAGTGGCTTGGTTATCTGTTTTATTTTCCTCCTGGTGTGTCTGCTGCAAAATAACACGGAAGTACACGTAATGAGTCGTCACTTCCGTCTTTCAGCAATTCACGGGAAAGGTATTAACGTTAACTCCATGAGTATTCTGAGGAACAGATTTGAAGTGATTTCCATTCTCCACCCGCCGAGCGACAAGGGTGCTGACCAGGCGTGGCCGCGTGAGTAAACTGATTTGACTGGCATGCGTGCATTGTTCTCACCGGCGGCATGACACGGGGCTGATTAAGCGTGTAAGGCGTCCAGAAAGACAACAGGTTCAGGTAGCAGGAAGTGGCGGCCAGGTGTGTGCACTCACCTGCCTGCGACGCTGTGACGGGATTGGCAGGTTACAGGAGTATTTTAGGAGCTGATTGATTACTTATTATTATTATTATTATTATTATTATTATTATTATTATTATTATTATTATCATCATTATTTTTTTTATTTTTATTTCTTTTTTCTTTTTTTACGTCTACGCCTATAGCGCCGATAGGCTTGCTTGAGGGGCCTGGATGGTGTTCGGCCCCAGCCCGTCATGGCGCAGGCAAGTGTTTATAGTGGTGTCATCTTTTCTTGGCTCATGCTGCCCCCCGGAACTCGTTCTTGATTAACTTGAATGGTTTCCTCTAGAGTTCAGGTTGATGGGTGGTCTTCAGGACAGCATGTGGGTAGTTTTAAGCCACTCGGCGGTGACTGAAAAATCCGAGGTGGTAGCGTGGGGATTCGAACTCGCGTCGTCCATCACGCGGTGAATGTGGGCCCAGCACGCTACCACTCAGCCACCGCCTACTAATTTGACTGCAGAATGTGGAACAGCGAGAGTATAAGTTCGACAACTGAGGCGAGGAATGGAGAGTGTTAATTACATGTATTCCAAGAAGTCTAAATACCACGCGTGACACGAAAATAAATAAATAAATAAATAAATAAATAAATAAATAAATACAAATAGAAAAATCAACAACAAGTTTTTGTCATGTCAGCAGAAAACTCTTTACGTGCTTCAGCAAACATTTAAGAAAGTTGTTCATTAAAGCAGATTGTTGCTGCCTACGACTCTAGAGCGGAACGAAGGCGACAATAAAGACACAACACTCAGACACGCGACTTGAAGAGAAGGAGAGAGAGAGAAAAAAAACCCCTCACCAAATAAAAAAAGAAACTAACAACCAAACAGCTATCAACTATATGCTCTTTTAAAACTAGCTGCGTGATCTTTAGGAGATATATTAACCGACTGACAGATTATTACCTAACTTAAAACTAACAGACCCCTTTACTGAATAATAATCTGTCTAGCTCTCTGTCTACCAATCTATACCTGTCTGCCTATTTGCTTACCTACGTACTGCAAGAAAAGTAAATGAAGTACAACGTAAACTCGGTCTTCTATTCTTGCTTGTTTATATTTATTTTTCTTTTGTCTTTCGCTTTTCTTCCTTTTCTTAGTCTTCTACTTCCTTTTCTTTTTCTTTTTGTTTTCCTTCTTGTTCTTGCTTTTGTTCCTCATCACCGTCTTTTATTTCTTCCTCCTTCTCCTCCCCATGCTCCTTTTCTCTATCACCTTTCTCCCCGTTTTTCTCCCTTCGTGGACCGTCTCTTTAATGCACTTTCTCCACCCCGGCTCTTATGACCGCCAGGGTGCTAGATTGGTGGCTGGCTGGACGGCTCATTCACGCCCGATGCAGACGTGACCGTGGCAAGCGAGAGGCGTCTTCCACCGGCCTCCTCCTCCTCCCTTTGCTTCTTGCTTATTATTGGCAGAAGTAAATACAGAGTACGTTTATGAAGAATATCTCGAAAACACGACAGGAGATAGAGATAAGATAAGAGAAAAGCCACTGGACTTTTTTTTCTCTTTATATTTACTCGTTTTACTTTTGACTTTTATATATATATATAGATATATATATATATATATATATATATATATATATATATATATATATATATATATATATATATATATATATTCATTTAATGTGATATGAGGAGGTGATGAGGGTTGAGGAGAGAGAAAGAGGCTGCTGGATAAAAGTTGAAGACAGTTTTTGTATTCCTTATATGATTAGTCCGTGTTATTTTCTTTGCTTCTGTCGTATTCATTACTTTTATATATTCTTGTAATTCTATATGACGGAGAGACGAGGGATGGAGAAAGAAGAGAGAGGCTGCTACATGAACGCTTTCAGATCTTACGTACTGTATCTTATTCATATTTTTCTAACGGCTTATTTAGTGTTATATGAAGCTATTTTTTGACACATTTACCTGGTAGCGGTTTCATGAAATTTTGGTCTGCGCTTATCTCGGCAGAAAATAGATGCTAGCAAGAACGTGACACACATAGATGTAAAAAAAAAAAAAAGAAAGGTGACTTCGAGTTTGAGAGAGAGAGAGAGAGAGAGAGAGAGAGAGAGAGAGAGAGTAGCGAAAGGTAGGCAACTTGCAGAGGCGCCCAGGTGTAAAGGTTGGGTCCGCACACCTCTTAATTAGCGCCACACCTGACCGTGCTGTTTGCCGAGGTGTGAGATATCAAACAGTCGCCTCGCTCGGCTAACACAGCTTGAAAAACTCACGCAAAACAAACAGTGACAATTAATGCATTTTCTCTTCGCAAAATCGACAAATCTGGAATATACTTAAAAAAACAACAACATATATTTACACGTTTATTTAATTTTTTCCCATCCTAACGAGCGTAAATTAAACATATTCAGAGATAAAGACATATATACACACTTTTATCAGGGGAAAAAAATCGCTTGCATAAATTTCTCTTAAATGTACGTAAAGATAAATTTATATAAATACCCACGCATGTTTGATATTTTTTCGGCTCCTGAGTGTATATTGTGTTGGGAGTGTGCTTATCATGGTGTGTGTGTGTGTGTGTGTGTGTGTGTGTGTGTGTGTGTGTGTGTGTGTGTGTGTGTGTGTTTGTGAATGTTTGCATCTGTGTTTCAGTGTGTTTGTGATTATGTTTTTTTCGTTTGTGTGTGTCTTTGTGTTTTTTTTTGTGTTTTTGTTTCTGTGTGTGTTTGTGTGTTTTCTTGTGTGTGTGTGTGTGTGTGTGTGTGTGTGTGTGTGTGTGTGTGTGTGTGTGTGTGTGTGTGTGTGTGTGTGTGTGTGTTGGCGCTCTAGCCCATCAAGGGAGCGCTGACTAAAACAAAATGCTGAAATAATACACACCAGCTAAATCTTTCACTGCTATGCTACAATTACACATTTTTTTCCGTTTCTTTTCACGGACGACAAAACAGTGAAATACAACCAGCGATGTGATGGAGATTTCTCATTAGGTGTAAATCATTCATTACAGATGCTGATAGATTGAAGAAATGTATAAAAAAGAAAGGCGCTAGAAAATATCTCACTAACTTTTTCTTGTACAAATAGTGAAGACGCTAAACGTATGTATCTAGCGACGGTGGTGGAAAGTTAATTCTAGTTGGGTGCAGAAGAATATATCACGGCTTTAAGGGGAGTTGCCTTAAAATAAACAAACATATACATTTACTTATTCTTGAGATAAATTAATAAGAGTTAGGACTTGTGTTAAGTTAGGGGATGTTAATAGAGAGAAGAACAAGGGTTTGATGGAAGAGGTACAGGGATAAAATGGGGTTAGGGTTGCCAGGGGTGAGGTTCAAGGGGGGCTACTCAAAAAATTAAGGGAAATGGGGTCAGGGTTGCCTTAAAGTTGAGGAAATGAAATGTATGAAGTATGTATCTAAGAGAGCATCAAATTAAGCTAAGATCACTAACTTTTCTTCTTCACAGGCGATAAAGAGAGTGAAAAGCAGGTAAGGACGAGGTGGACAGGTAATTCTCGTTAGGTGTGAAGATATATATTACCGATGATGAACTGTTGAAATGTGTGGAAAAGAATAACGTTGGAAAAGAGCTTAACGATAAACAAACTGAGATTAATGACTCCTCGCTCTAGTCACGCACACAAAAAAGGCAAAACAAAAAATATTAATGAGAGTAAGTTTCAGAATTTGGAAGAATGTAAAAAGATTGACCACTCTCTCTCTCTCTCTCTCTCTCTCTCTCTCTCTCTCTCTCTCTCTCTCTCTCTCTCTCTCTCTCTCTCTCTCTCTCTCTCTCTCTCTCTCTCTCTCCTCCCTCACAACCGTATTCAATATGTCCTTGCGACAAGGCATCGTCCCTTCAGATTGGAAAAAGGCTAACGTGACACCGATTTTCAAGAAAGGAGACAAAAAAGTACCAGGTAATTACAGGCCCATTAGTCTAACTTCTGTTGTAGGTAAGCTACTTGAGGGCATAATTAGAGACAAAATTGTGAATTACCTTGAAAGCCACTCATTGATTGGGGACTCACAACATGGCTTCCGAAACAAAAGATCCTGCCTATCAAACCTATTAACCTTTTATAACGACCTCTTCACTGTTTATGACGTAACCAAATCACTGGACGTAGTCTATCTTGATTTCCAGAAAGCGTTTGATAAAGTCCCGCATCATAAATTACTTTACAAATTAAAGCAAATAGGTATTGACGGTCAAGTAAACCAATGGATCGCGAACTGGTTGAGCAACAGACAACAAAGAGTAGTGATTGACGGATTTAACTCAGAGTGGGCGCCTGTCACTAGTGGCGTCCCTCAGGGCTCGGTCCTTGGCCCAGTGCTCTTCATTATTTACATCAACGACGTGGATGTTGGACTCAATAACCGCATTAGTAAATTTGCAGACGACACAAAGATTGGCAACTCGGTTCTCACTGACGAAGACAGGCAAAGCCTCCAAGAGGATTTGCACAAAATTTCAGCTTGGTCGGATAGATGGGAGATGCCCTTTAACGTAGACAAGTGCCAGGTCCTTCAAGTTGGAACGAGGAATAAGAAGTTCGAATACGAAATGCGCGGCGTTAAACTCAAAAGCGTTCAATGCGTCAAAGACTTGGGGGTCAAAATCGCGTTAAACCTCAAATTCTCACAGCAATGCATCGATGCAGCAAATAAAGCGAACAGAATGTTGGGCTTCATTAAAAGAAACTT
Organism: Eriocheir sinensis; assembly: GCF_024679095.1. NCBI lineage: Eukaryota > Metazoa > Arthropoda > Malacostraca > Decapoda > Varunidae > Eriocheir > Eriocheir sinensis. Next base: position 22,526,038 of record NC_066513.1, on the reverse strand, counting down.
TGTATTCAAGAATAAAGATGTAATACTCCCGCTCTACAACAGTTTAGTCAGACCCCACTTGGAATATGCGGTACAGTTTTGGTCTCCCCACCATGCAAAGGATATTGCTAAATTAGAAGGTGTTCAGCGTCGGGCAACGAAAATGATCCCATCCTTGCGCAACAAATCCTACGAAGAAAGGCTTTCTACCCTTAACATGTTCTCTCTTGAGAAACGTCGCCTCCGAGGAAAACTGATCGAATGTTTTAAAATACTTAATGGTTTCACGAATGTAGACAGATCAACATTGTTTATGATCGATGACACTTTGCGCACGAGGAACAATGGCGTAAAACTCAGATGTAGACAAGTAAATTCAGACTGCACCAAATTTTTCTTCACCAACGTTGTAGTGCGAGAATGGAATAAGCTTCCACCGTCAGTGATCCAGTGTAACACGATTGACTCCTTCAAAAATAAGCTCGACCGTCACTTCCTTCAACTTAATATCAACTAAAGTAGAAATGCAACGTTTTGGAGTCTTCTGATTAATGTAAAATCACTTAGGTTTAAGGACAGACCACCAAGTCTGGACCATGGGGTCTGTGTGGTCTGATTTTCTATGTAAATCTATCTATGTAAATCTCTCTCTCTGTCTGTTTTTTCTTTCATTTTTAATTTTTCTTTCTTTCTTTCTTTCTTTCTTTCTTTCTTTCTTTCTTGATTCTCTCTCTCTCTCTCTCTCTCTCTCTCTCTCTCTCTCTCTCTCTCTCTCTCTCTCTCTCTCTCTCTCTCTCTCTCTCTCTCTCTCTCTCTCTCTCTCTCTCTCTCTCTCTCTCTCTCTCTCTCTCTCTCTCTCTCTCTCTCTCTCGTGACATCTAGCGTGGACGGTGAGGTATGTGATCAATTTTGGATATAATGCTTTATGATTTTCTTTCTTTATTTCGCTTTGTCAGTCTATAATATCGTGTTGTTTAAAAATAGCATGAAGTTAAAAAAGATGTAGGCCAAGTTTCCTTTTTTTTCTTTTCTTTTTTCATTTCAATTTTCTTTTCTTTTCTCATTCTTTCTTTCTCCATTCTTTTCTCTTACCTTTTCTTATTATTGTACTCCTCTCTGTCTTTCCCCCTTCTCTCTCTCCTCCCTTCTTTTCCTTTTCTTTCATTCTTTCTTCCTGTTTTCTTTATCCGTTCTTTTTTTCTATATTTCTTCTACCCCCTCCAAACTCTCTCTCTCTCTCTCTCTCTCTCTCTCTCTCTCTCTCTCTCTCTCTCTCTCTCTCTCTCTCTCTCTCTCTCTCTCTCTCTCTCTCTCTCTCTCTCTCTCTCTCTCTCTCTCTCTCTCTCTCTCTGTCTTTCGTTCTCTTCCCCTCCCTCTCTCTCTTTCTCCTTTTCTCTTTCTCTTCTTTCACCTTCCATCCTTTCTTTCTTTTTCTCCGTTCTTTTCTTTCGCTCTCCACCCACACACAAAGACATCGAGAGACACTCCGTCAGTCAGTCTCTCACCTGCTCGTAATCAAGGCTTTGTCAACGCCTTGGGGCAGGTGGGGCAGGTAACTCTCTTCGTCCGTCCGCGAGGGTGACAAAGTAACCATAATGAACCAAAATAGTCTCCCTTTAATCGCACCACCTTGACGTTAATCCCGATAAAGAGTAATGTTTGGGGATAAAATTGAATATAAATCTCTCCCAGCAGATGTTGATGGCACACGCACACATATACACACATCAACACCTTACCTTTCGTTCCTCACACACCTGTTGACTCCTATTAATACAGGTGAGTTGCGTATACCTGTGCAGGCGTTGATTTGATCGTGTATATAGATGTACTTATCGTTTTTTTTATTCATTATTGCTCTTTTGTATATGTGTAGAGAGCATGAACATTGATTTTCTTTCTTATATGTGATTCTGGCATTTTTAGGTGGAATCTTTTTGTGGTTTGTGTTTGTGGAATGTCTCGAAGTAGTAGTAATAGTGGTAATAGTTGTTGTTGTAGTAGTAGTAGTGGTAGTAGTAGTAGTAGTAGTAGTAGTAGTAGTAGCAGCGCCAACAACGGAAACATTAACACGAGTGACCAGCAAATGAGGAATGATTAACGCGCCGGGAGACGGGAAGGAGGAGGAGAGGAAAGGAAGTGACGCCAAGAAGGAAAGTTTGCTGCTGAGGGAAAGCGTACGAGTGTGAAGTGTTTGATTACCATAATGGTGACGTACTTTTTTCATTTTTGTTTTTATCGTTTTGATTCGCAACAGCTGACACCTCCCACCACGACCACCACGACCACCACCACCACTAGCAACTCCACTACCACCACCACTAACAACTCCAGCAAAAAAGTAACCACCACCTTCATTTTCTTGGTAGGTTGTGCACGTATCACCACCATCACCACCACCCTCACTACCAATAACACCATCACCACCACCCTCACTACCAATAACACCATCACCATCACCCTCACTACCAATAACACCATCACCACCACCCTCACTACCAATAACACCATCACCACCACTATCTTCTCACCTGTACTACCGGAGCCACCACCACAACCACCACACTTAATGCTAACACCACCACTACCTTCTCTTTCCTTTAAGTAACCACCACCACTACCACCACCACCACAATCAAAACGACCATTACTTATTTCCTTCTTTTTTTATACTTCTTACTTTTCATATTTTTTTCCCATTTTTTCTTCCATCCTTTCTTTATCCGTTCCATATTTTGTCTTTTTCTACCTCCCCCCCTCCCTCTCTCTTTCATCTCTCTCTCTCCTCCTGCCTTCCTTCCTTTCTTTCTTTCTTCATTTTTTTTTCTTTCTTTTCGTTCTCATCCCCCTCTCTCTAACACCACCACCGCCATGATCCTTTACTTCCATTACAACAGCCACCATCACTACCAACATCAATCACCACCAACCAGCTTGCCAGTCTTCCAAGGTAAAGCACCAACACTACCACCACCACCACCACCACTACCATCATCGCCTTACCATCACCGTCATACATCACCCAGAATCACCTCCACCACAAGCACATTCATCATCATAATACGAAAGAATGTGTAAGTGATATGATGTAGTTACGGATCGGAAAGAGACGGTAGATTCTGTAAACAACTCAAGGACACTACATGGATCTCAACTTATTTCCTCTGCTTACCTAAAAATACACCTGTTTATCTGTCTATGCAGCTATTTTCACCTATTTTCTACCTGTGCTTTTTATATAATAGACTGCCCCCCCCCCCTTTTTTTTACGTGTACGCCTATAGCGCCGGTAGGCTTTCTTGAGGGGCCTGGATGGTAGTCGGCTCCAGTCCGTCATGGCGCAGGCAAGTATTTATAGTGGCGCCATCTTCTCTTTCTCTGCCTGGATTTTTAAGTACTTTCTCTTCTCATCAAAGTATAGACCTGTCTGTCAATATATACACCTGTTCTGTTATTACCTGCGTTTTTATCCACTGTTGTTTATATGTTTATTGTATTTGTGTTACTATAGCAAATAAAGAATAAGTCATCAATCGGTCGGTACACTTATCATTGTCTTGCGGCGTCTTTCTCAGTTTTCGTTTACTTGTTTAGTTTTGCTCTTGCCCTGTCTTACTTAACGTAAACAAACAAACAAATAAATCAGTAATTACAGGAAACATTCACATCATTATCCCTTAATGAATCTAATTATTTAATTGTCAGGTGGAACGTACAGCATATTAACTAAATTCCGCTCCCTGTATTCATTAAGAGATATGTTTATGATTCAAAGTATTTCATATAACGAAAAAAAAAACACACACACACATTAAATCAGTATTAAGTCAGAGACAATTGTGGCGTAAAGACATTTCACTCGATTAAGAAAACATTTAAGCTTCACTCCACACACAAACAAACACACAAACAAACTTCCTCATAACTGTAATAAAGGTTAAGTACCTAGAGTTTTGTTGTGTGAGTAAGTATTCGTGTATTAATTAAGGGCGAACGAAAGGCGGCGATCAGCGGTAATACGCTAATTCATAAACAGCTAGAGAAAGCATAATGTTCGCATCACTGGCTTGGGAGCGGTTGCTTGAATAACACACACACACACACACACACACACACACACACACATTCCCCTTCCCCCCGAGCACCCACTAAAAGAATCATAACACAAAACAATACAAGAGAAAGGAGGAAACTATTAGCGTATAAATGATGATGATAAATGATATTTCAGAGCATATAAAAATGAGGGGGAGGGGGGTGGGGGGAGAAGGAGCATGGCAGTGAAAGCGTAGGAGGGCGCAGCGCACTTTGAAGAACTTGTGGGTGGGTCACTTTCCAGGGTGGCGATGCGCAGTTGTTCATTATTTAGGCCCCAGGCAGACAGTGGTGGTGGTGGTGGTGGTATAATGGAGTGATAATGTAGCTGACTCTGGTACCTTGACATTCTCTCTCTCTCTCTCTCTCTCTCTCTCTCTCTCTCTCTCTCTCTCTCTCTCTCTCTCTCTCTCTCTCTCTCTCTCTCTCTCTCTCTCTCTCTCTCTCTCTCTCTCTCTCTCTCTCTCTCTCTCTCTCTCTCTCTCTCTCTCTCTCTCTCTCTCTCTCTCTCTCTCTCTCTCTCTCTCTCTCTCTCTCTCTTTTTCTCTTTTTTTCTTTCCTTCTTTCTTTCTTTCTTTCTTTCTTACTCTCTTTCTCTACTACTACTACTACTATTCTTTCCACCACAACCACCACCATTCTTTTTACCATTCCTATTTTTCATAAGACCAAATACTTATCAAAACCATTTACACTACAACACCAAAGTCACCCCTGCAAGCAAGCGAGTGAGCAAGGACTTGACCCACTGCACATGACAAGTTTCAACACTTCATCAGGAATTTCAAGACAATGTAACTTGATCTTTACCTGAATTCTCACGTCTCTGTTTACCTGTCGGAGAGCAAACACCTGGACGCCTCAGTAGGAATCGTGAGGTTGAGAGGACTTTTGCATGCTCTTAAAACAACGTCATATATTGCAGTTTTGTTTCCTTTTGCTGTTTTATAGAGTGCATCGTTTGTACTACGTAACGTTATGTGTATGTTTGCGTGACGGTATTACGAGGTTTGTTTATGCTAGAAGGAGGAGGAGGAGGAGGAGGAGGAGGAGAAGGAGGGGGAGGAAGAGGAGGGGGGAAATGAGTGATGGAATGATTGTTTATGAGTGGTTGAGGGAGAGAGGGAAAGCAGGAGGTAAATAGGGAGGGAGGAATGGAGGGAAGAGAGAAAAGTGCAGGTGAGGGAGAGGAAGGAATGCAGTGAAGGGGCGAGTGAATGAGTGAAGGAGAGAAGAAGAGAAGGAGAGAAAAGAGAGGGAGGAGGTGAGGAGGGTGGAATGAGGCTAAATGTAAAGTATGAGAAAGTGAAAATTGCGGTCACGTTCGAGTCTTGTACCTAAACATGGCGAGACTGAGAGGATGGGAAGGGGCAGGGGGTAAGTGGGAGGGGGATGGGGGAGGGAAGGGATGCTAAGTAGGGGGGGAGGGGGAGTGACCTGGCTGGGAAATGACCTGTCTTGGGGATAATCTGGCTGGAGACGTGTTATTTGGCTGGAAAGTGACGTGACGTGACGCGCGAAATGAGTGTAAATTTGAGACAGTTACGTGTTTTCACTTTTCTCTCATTCTTTTGCTCCTCCGTGAGTTTTACAATATTAAACCTAAAGAGATTAATACGTCATCACCCGTTCAATATGAGGCATGCGTGAAATAATAATCGCAAAAATAAAGCTAACTAGGAAAAAAAAATCGCCCCTGACAACGACAACGATAACAACGGAGAAGACATAAAAGAAGAACAAGAACAAGAGCAAGAAGAAAACGAGTCAAAGGAAGGAAAGAAAGAGAATAAAGGTGGATGACGAGGAGGACAGGGAACAGAAGTGGAAGCAAAAGAAGTAACAGGCGGAACAGAAGGGGATGAAGATGGATAACACAGTAATTAGACGACAATGGAGAAAAAGAAGAACAAGAAGAAAAGAACAAGAAAAAAGGAAGAAAAAATAAAACAAGGAGAAGAAGGAAGAAAGAAAATTGAAGGCAAAATTGAAGCAAAAGAAGACACAGGAGGAACAGAAAAAGGGGATGACTATTGAGAATACCACAACTAGACGTCAATGAAGAGCAAGAAAAAGAACAAAAAACAAATCAAAAATGGAAAAAAAGAGCGAGGAGAAAGGAAAACGGAGAGGGAGAATGGCGAGGACAGGAACAGTAAGAGGACGAAAACAGGAGTTGAAGAAGGGGATAAAGATGGAGAAGAAAAACTGTAACTAGACGACAACGAAGAACGACAGGAAGGAAGGTAGCCAGCAGGAGACCCGAGGCGTGACATATTTCCCAGCAGACCTTGAGAGAGAGAGAGAGAGAGAGAGACGTAAACAAGAGGAGGAGGAGGAGGAGGAGGAAGAGGAGGGGAAGGTTTCACTATGATGAGTTGTCTGTCGTTGCTCTTGTTGATGTTTTTGTTATTTTGGGTCACCTGTGTGCTCCTCTTAATCAAGCAGGTGAGTCAAGGTGAGGCTGAGATCATCACCTGTTATTAGCATCGCCGTAATCATCGTCATTATCGCATTACCTTTATTACGTCTGCTGGGCTTTCCTCACCTGCTGTTACCTTCTGTTCACCTGGCGCGGGTTGGTTACTTAACGTAGTGTCTTGGGAGCTTGTCTACCTGGGCTTTTCTTTCTTTTTCATTTTTATTTTTCGTTTCGGTGAAGGTGGTGACTGACTATTTTCTTTTATGTTTTATGTGTCATTCTTGTGTTAAGCAATGGAAATGTTTGCTGTGTTTTAATATGAATTGTTCCGTTTTGCATTCATACGTATTTTCTTTTCTTTTTTATTTTGTTTCTATTCGTTTTACTGTGAATTCATGCTTTTTTTTATTTTTTGTTTCTGTTCATATTTTCGGGGTTTTGCGTTTTTCATTTGTCACTGTTCGGGCATTTACCCTTCTCCACACACACACACACACACACACACACACACACACACCAACCCACTTACCCTTGACCTCTCTTTTGGGCACTCTGTAATCTTTTTAGGAGCAGCAAGTAGCGGGCTTTTTTTTTTTTCATTATTGTTTTATTTCTATTTGTGCCCCTGAGCTGTCTCCTTTGCTGTAAAAAAAAAAAAACAAAAAAACAACCACCCACCCACCCACACACACACACCCACACACACACACCCACACACACACACACACACACTGTCCATTAAGTAAGTAGTCCACATCACCTTTATAGCAAGACACGCTCGCGCTCTCTCTCCACCTTCGCACTCCAACTATTAAACTCCAATCTCCGTCCACTCCTCACTCATTACCTCCTCAGCACCCTCCCTCGCACCATCCCTTCGTTCAACCATTACTATTACCACCTACACTACACTTCATCCACCCACACATACATCCACCTCTCATCACCCACTTCCATACCTTCATCGCATCCACCCTTTCCCCCACACATATCCTCTACTTGTCATCATTTTCCTTGACAACCTTCATCACCTGACCGCACCCGTTCACGCCCCCATCCACTTATCATTCACTTCCTTTACATTCTCCATCAGCTTCCCTCCCCTTGCCTCCCTTCATCCAGTCATCTCATTACCACCAAATCCACATGCAAACACCCATTCGACTATCATTCACTACCGCCCCTCCCTCTCTAACCTCTCCACTTCTTTATCCACCACTCATCACCATCCCATCCACCCTAACCTAACCTATATTCCCTTCACCTCCCTCTTTTTATCCACATCTGCTGCTCACCCATCACCACATCCTAAGTTATACCCACACATTCATCTATCATCCACTACTCAATCCATTCAACCTTCCTTCCAGTCAGCCATTCCGTTCACCCATCTCACCCAGACACTCTTCACCCATCACCGGACACCTCTATCCTCTTACACACATCACAAACACACCCACACACCCACCCACACACATACCCACACCCACACATCACTCCAACATCCTCAATTCTCAACCCTTTCTTCACCCCATCACAACACACAACCTGTACCCATCACCCCAATATCCCCATTCCTACACCCATTCTCTATACCCATCATCACACACCCTATACACAAGACTATACATATCACCCCAGTATCCCCAATCCCTCACATTCTCCACCCCCATCACCACAACCCATTCCCATCACCCCGATATACCTAATCCTCCTTTATCTACTCCCCACCCTAAATATAACCATTATTTAATACCCGGAAACACTAAGTCACACCCTCTCACCCCGTCCCCCGCCGTCCCCCGAACCGAGTCCTCTCACCCGCCCCTTCGCCGCCCCCTCAGAAAACACCCCTGCTCGGAAATGGACCATGAACACAAAAGGCGCGATGATCACCTGTTTTTTTATGGTCTCTTCGCCATAAATGTTCCGGAAGATTTGCCTGTCTGTCTGGATTTTAAACTCTCGCCCGAATGCCGCTCGTCATTAGTAGTAAAAAAATATAAAATAAGAAAAAAATGAGAGACAGAGAGAGAGAGAGAGAGAGACGCACTCCTTTTCGTGACTAATTACCTACCTGGAGGGCGAGGCGTGAAAGTGAGAAAATATTTGATAATGAGAAACACCTGATGATGAGCCTTCCCGTCCTCCCCTCCCCCCCCCTCCTCCTCCTCCTCCTCCTCCTCTTCCTCTTCATTCTCTTTACTGAGTCCACTTCTTCCCTTCTACAAACCCAGTCTACCTCTCTCTCTCTCTCTCTCTCTCTCTCTCTCTCTCTCTCTCTCTCTCTCTCTCTCTCTCTCTCTCTCTCTCTGCCACGCCCACTCCCACGTCCATCACCCACTTCCCAAAACTTACGGTAGCCCACCCCCTCCCCCCTTCCCCCTTCACCCCACACTTCTCTCAAACTTCCCCAACAAATCTTTCTCGAGAACTCCCACGCTTCCCCCCTCTTTTCCCCTTCCTCCTCCTCCTCCTTTCTTACCCTTTTCTTATCTCCAATCTCTCTCTTCTCCACCCATCCATGTCCCTTATCTCCATCCTCATTAATTCTCCTCAGCTTCTCCCACTTTCTTCCTTTTCTTATCTCCACTCTCTCTTGTCTCACCTCATCCATTTCCTTTTATCTCCATCTCTATTTCATACATAACCTTCCCCCCCTTTCCCCTCACCTCCTTCCCCGCCTCTTTCTGTTCACTTCCATCCCAATCACATTTTCTCCTCCTCCTCCTCCTTTCTTTCTTTTCCTATTATCGAATCTCTTATCTCACTCTATTCATATCCCTCTCCTTTTTTTTTGCTTTTAATTTCTTCCCTCCTTTTGTTTTATATAATTTTCCCTCCTTTGTTTCCTTGCATTATAGATAGATGGGTTTCTTTTTTTTTCCGTTCTATTTCTTTATTCTTCCTTTCTTCTCTCTTTTTCTTTCCGTCTTGTCTGTCTTCACTCCATTATTCCTATCTTCCTTTCTCCATTTCATTATTGCAACACCTTCACCTTCCCCTCACCTCGTTCCCTACACCTTTCTCCTCATCTCCATTTTCATCTCCATACAATTTAACCCCTTTCCAACTTTTTCCCTTCACGTCCTTCCTCAATCCCTCCCCTTCACACACCTGGGCAGAGACAAAGGTAAGTCCCCGCGCAGGTAAGGTAAGGCCAGGTAAGGCGTGCAAACAAAGCAGCAAGAAGTACCGCTTAATTACTTCCTGGCGCAGGTGTTTTCGTCTTCGTGATTAATTAACTTTTACCTGTGAGCGCTTCGGGAGACTCACAGGTGATTTCTCTTGGCGGTGGTGGTGGTGGTGGTGGTGGTGGTGGTGGGTGTGGTGGTGGGTGGTGCTTGTGTGTAGTTATTGGTGTGCATATGGTGTTGTTTTCCTTGTACTTTTTTATTTTTACTTTCATTCTCCCTTTTCTTTTTTGGTTAAACTTTATGATCTCTTTCTTTTCTTTATTTTCCTTGCTCTTGTAGTTTTTTCCGGCATTGTTTCAACTTTCTTTTCCTTCTGTCACCTTTTTTTTGTATCATTGTTTCTAGTGTTGCTGCGGCGTTGTTTTTCTCTTTATTTTTTTCTTTTCTTCTTCCGTTCATTTATCATTTCTACTTACTTTCTCTGTTTCTTGTTTTACTCTTTTCTTCCTTCTTTCATTTCTTTTCTTCCGTTTTCTTCACTTTATCTTTTTTTGCTTTCTTCTTCATTTTTCTCTTTTTTTTTTCCCTCCAGTGTCTTTCCTCTAACCTTTATTCTCAGTTTCCTTTCTTACTCCTTTTCTTCCCTAATATCTTTCTTTCATTATTCTTCTAGTGTTTTCCTTCCGTCAGTATCATATAATGACTCCTCTTTATCTACTTTTTCCTTTCCTTCTTTCCTTCCGTCTTCCTTTCTTAATCTCTTCTTACTCCTCTTTATCTATTTCTTCCTTTCCTTCTTTCCTTCCGTCCTCCTCTCTTGATCTCTTCTTACTCCTCTTTATCCACTTCTTCCTTTCCTTCTTTCCTTCCGTCTTCCTTTCTTAATCTCTTCTTACTCCTCTTTATCTATTTCTTTCTTTCCTTCTCTTCCTCCGTCTTTCTCTCTTGATCTTTTCTTACTCCTCTTTATCCCCTTCTTCCTTTCCTTCTTTCCTTCCGTCTTCCTCTCTTGATCTCTTCTTTCTCTAACATTTTCTTTCGCCTTCCTTCCGCTGTCTGAGGTAAGTGCCGCGGCCCATCATCACAGTGGTATCCTCATTATCTTGTCAGTTTTATTAAGTTCTCTCACATGATTCGCCTCACAGTGCTGTCTATTAACATTGTTCTGTGTCTCTCTTAGTTTCTTTACGTCGTCGCTCTATTTTTTTTTCTCTTTTGTATATTTTTCCTTCCTTTCTTCCTTTTCCTTTATTTTTTCGTTTCTTTTCCTTCCTTTTTTGTTTATTTTTCCTTTTCTTCAATACTTTTCTTTCTTGTATATTTTTCCTTTATTTTTTTCGTTTTTTTTCCTTCCTTCTTTCCTTTTTCTTACTTTTCTGTTTATTTTTCCTTTTCTTCAATCCTTTTCTTTCTTGTATATTTTTCCTTGCATTCTTTTCCTTTATTTTTTCGTTTCTTTTTCCTTCCTTCTTTTCTGTTTATTCTTCCTTTTCTTCAATCCTTTTCTTTCTTGTATATTCTTTATTGCATTCTTTTCCTTTATATTTTTCGTTTCTTTTTCCTTCCTTATTTTCTGTTTATTCTTCCTTTTCTTCAATCCTTTTCTTTCTTGTACATTTTTCCTTTCATTCTTTTCCTTTATTTTTTCGTTTCTTTTTCCTTCCTTCTTTTCTTTTTCTCACTTTTCTGTTTATTCTTCCTTTTCTTCAATACCTTTCTTTCTTGTATATTTTTCCTTTCATTCTTTTCCTTTATATTCCTTTTCTTTCTTGTATATTTTTCCTTTCATTCTTTTCCTTTATTTTTTCCGTCTCTTTTTCCTTCCTTCTTTTTTTTCTTACTTTTTTTTTGTTTATTCTTCCTTTTCTTCAATACTTTTCTTTCATATTCTTTTGTCTGTTGTTTTTTCCATCATTGTCTCTTTTCAGTTAATTCTCAACACAATTTTTTTCTTCTAATTTATCATCTTTCACATCTTACTTTTATTCTTTTTCTTACTTCTCATGCTCGACGTAATTTCATTTTTACTTATTTAACTTAACATCTTACTTATCTAATTCGACTTTCTTTTTTTCAGTTTTATATCGATTCTTCATTCTGGTTTTTACTCTTTTATTACACAAAATCCACAGGAAAAACAAACGGAGAGATAATAGCAGAAATAGATTGATAGCTAGATCGATAGATAAAAAAAATAGATAGAGAGGTAAGTGTGTGTGTGTGTGTGTGTGTGTGTGTGTGTGTGTGTGTGTGTGTGTGTGTGTAACGAGACCTTATGAAAAATGTATCACCCACAAGTCTTTTCACGCAATAATAACCAAAAATTTAAGACACAAACTTTCTCTACTGACCCCCAGACACTCACTCACTTACTCACTATTTCCTCACTCTTACACACTCTCACTCTGTTACTCTTTTCCTCACTCACTACTCACTCTTTCACTCTCTAGCTCACTCTCACTCACTCCCTCTCCCGCACTTTCACTCTCTTCCTCACTCACTCAGACACTCCCTCGCACTCTCACTTTCATAATTCTCTCTCTCTCTTTCTCTCTCTCTCTCTCTCTCTCTCTCTCTCTCTCTCTCTCTCTCTCTCTCTCTCTCTCTCTCTCTCTCTCTCTCTCTCTCTCTCTCTCTGACATCTTTATTTGCCTTTCTTATTTCTCATTTCCATTCATGATTTATCGTCGCATTTTCTCTCTCTCGTCAAGTAACGTCTGTATCATATTTTTCTGTGTGTTTTTCTCTTATGTGTTTCCTTCCCGCTCACCATCAGTTGCATCATCATCAACTCCCTACATCTGTGGTCATATTTATTTTCCCATGTGTTTCCTTTACCATTTTTTTAACTCCACGCCATCATCAGTTTCTTTTTCTATTTTGGTTTCCTTCCGCTACATGACTCATTTTCATTTATTATCATATTTATCTTTCCCAAGTGTTGTTTCTTTTTTTCAGTTCAAGGTTATCATCAGTTTCGTTTCTACTTCGCTTTTCCTGTACAGTTTCATCCTATTCCTTTCACTTTATTTTCCTTCTCTTTTCTTTATCACTCCTGCCCATCTTTCATTTCTTTCTATTTCCTTTTCCTTCTTCATTTTCTGCCCAATCGCACTCTACTTTCTTTCATTCAATATTTCCCATTTTTTTATTTGTTTCATCTCCGTCAACTTTTTCCTCTCTTCTCTTCTTAATACTTTTTCCTCTCGCCTCTTCTTAGTTCCTCTCCTTTAACTTTTTCTTCCCTTCTCTCCTTAAACTTTTTCCTCTCTCCTCTTCTTCGTTTCTCTCCTTCACCTTTTTCCTCTCTCCTCTCCTTCGTTCCCTCACCACTTCCTATCCTCCCTCCTTAATTATTTCCTTCCGTTCCTCACTAATTCCTTCCTGTGCCATGTTTCTGCTTTTTCCCTTCCCTCCAACCCCAATTTCCTTCCCCTTTCTTCTTACCTTCCTACCGCCACTGCTTATCCCTCGCTCTATTCGTTTCTCCTTTCCTTCCTTTTCTCCTCTCACCCTTCCATCGCTCTCTTCCTTCCTTCTTAATCCCCCCCCCAATGCTTATCCTTCCCTCTATTCGTTCCTTCTCCCCTTCCTTTTCTCCTCTCCCCCTCACCCTCCATCGCTCTCCCTTTCTTCCTTCCTTCCTTTCTTCCCTTCCTTCCCTGACTAATTACCACCTTTATTTTATACCTCTAATCCACTTTCCTCTCTCTATATATATCCGTTCATTCCTCCGTTTTCCTTGACCCGTATATATGGATTTATTTTTCTTTTTCATTCCCTTTCACTTACCTTCTTTTTTCTTTCGTATTCTCTCGTATTTCCTTTCTCCCTTTTTCCCTCCAGGTACGTAAGAATGAGGATAAAAAATGGGAATGTCTTGGATGCTGAGAGAAGAGAGATGAGGTTGAGGGTTGTGTGTGTGTGTGGGGGGGGGGGAGATAGTGGTGGGGGTTGAAGGGTTATCGGGGGAGGAGGAGGAGGAGGAAGAGGAGGAGGAGGAGGAGGAGGAGGTTGGTTGGGGTTGAGGGTTGGGCGGAGAGGGGTTGCTGGGAGGAGTTGAAGGGTTGATGTAGGAGGAGGAGGAGGAGGAGGAGGAGGAGGAGGAGGAGGAGGCTGTTCAGTGGAGCGTCGCAACCGAAGTGGAGGGCTGGAGGGAATGAAGGAGGGAAGGAGGGAGGGAGGGTGGAGAAAGTGGGTGGTGGCAGTGCCGGTGGCGGGGCGGGGGTCTCGGCAGGTGTCTGTGTGTCTGTGTGTGTGTCTGTGTGCGTGTAGGTGTGTACGTGTGTAGTTGTGGAGGCCAGTGTGAGAGTGTGTGTCGTCCGGTGTACACGCGAGGACCAGCAGGCTCTGACGCACACACACACGCACACGCGGCATGCTTTGGCGTTCACAAGGTATGGTAAAGTGCACACACATACGCACGTACAGGAATATCTCTCTCTAATCCCATCTCCGCCACTTCCCTTCTCACGTTTTCTTCTGCATTCCATCTATCTTTATTTTTAGTGGTGTTCGTTCGATATATATATAAGTCTACATACAAATATACATACATACATACATACATAAATACATCTCTCTATCTCCTTACACCGTTTTCCTTCTATCTACTCCTTCCCTTATCCTCCTGCGTCCACTAAGTATAGGAAAGTTTGAATACACAAGTGCTTATCTCTCTCCCTTCTCCTTCGCTTCATCTCCCTTCGTTTCCTCGTCCTCCTATCCTTCACTCGTTCACTCTCTTTCTCTTCTTCCTAGTGTTCTTTTTCCCTCTCCCCGAACATCTCATTTTCTGCGTCCACTAAGTATAGGAAAGTTTAAATACACAAGTGCATATCTCTCTCCAATCTCCTTCGCTTCATCTCCCTTCGTTTCCTAGTCCTCCTATTCTTCACTCGTTCACCCTCTTTCTCTTCTTCCTAGTGTGTTTTTTTCCTCTCCCCGAACATCTAATTTTCTGGGTCCTCTAAGTACAGGAAAGTTTAAATACACAAGTGCATATCTCTCTTCCTTCTCCTTCGCTTCATCTCCCCTTCCTTCCTCGTCCTCCTCTCCTTCACTCGTTCACTCTCTTTCTCTTCTTCCTAGTGGATTTTTTTCCCCTCTCCCCGAGCATCTCATTTTCAGCGCCTCTTATCAGATTCAAACACTATATTTTTCCCTTCTGCTCTTTTGTTTTTTGCTTCTGCTTGTTTTCCTCACGCACCTGTCTTGCCTGTCATACCTGTGCGCTCGTCTGCCGTGTTTATTTTTACATTAGTCTCATTTACACTTTAACATCTTTTCATATTTGGTGGTAATTGGTATTGTTGTCTGTTTGTACTTTCCCGCATAAGGTTCTGTTATTTTTTTGGGGGGTGGGGGGACATTTTATCGTTTTTTAGTACACGTTCTATTTTGATATCTTGCTTGTGTTTCTAGGAATGTATCAGAAGTCACAATTTCTCTTTTTTTTCCGCTTTCCTTAATTTGATCCAATCGTCTTTTTTTCCCTCACAGTTTATTTACTTCTTTTTCTTTCTTCTTTACACTGAATATATCTTCTTTTCCGTGTATCTTTTTCCTTCATCTTACATTGAGCATATCTTAATTTCTTACTTCATTACACTGAATCTATCTCCTTTTCCTGTGTTCTAAAGTGTTCTGAGAGCTAGTTAGATGATTTTCCTTTCTCCTCTTAAGTAAATAACCCAAGAAATGCGAAACCATTACACGCTCATAATCGTCACCATCATCAACCACTCCAATCACCCAAGACGGTATCGGTGTCCTTTCATTTCTCGCAACTTTTTCTTTCTTGAGGTAAGTGATTTAAAAGTTGTCGAGTTTGGGTTCCACGAAGATAATGACCAAGGCGTGAAAGTAAGAGAGTGGAGGAAATGGCTCGTGAGTTTACCTGTCAGGTGTGGGGTCCTCATTACGAGGGTGTTAGTGTTGTTGTTGTTGTTGTTGTTTTTGTTGTTAATGTTAGCGTTTTTGTTGTTATTGTTGTTATTGTTTTAGTAGTAGTAGTAGTAGTAGTAGTAGCAACAGTAGTAGCAGTAGTAGTATTAAAGTAGTTGTAGTAGAAGTAGTAAAAGTAGTAGCAGTAGTAGTATTAGAGTAGTAGTAATAGTAGTAAAAGTAGTAGAAGTAGTAGCAGCAGCAGCAGTAGTAGTAGTAGTAGTAGTAGTAGTAGTAGAATTAGTAGTAGTAGTGTTTTTGTTCTCTTGTTCTTGTTCTTGTCTAGAAGTGTAGGAGCGAATCTGTGTGCTGTTTGTCAGAGAGAGAGAGAGAGGAAGAAAGGACCGGAGGGAAAGAAGAAAGAAAGGAGAAACTCTGTGAGGAATTTATGGTGGAGATGAGAAAGAGGATGTGAGAAGGAGAATTTATAGCAGAGAGGAAAAAGAGAAAATGTTGAGTTATAGAGTTTCTCGGGGAGATATACTGGAGTGGAAAAGGAAGAGGAAGTGTACGTGAGAAAGATAGAGTTAGTGAGAATGACAGTGCAGGCTAAGAAATTATATTGGTGGTATCAAAGGAAATAAATACATAGACTGTGAATGTGGGAGAAAGGGAGAAAAAAGATTATAAATGAGAGGGAGAGAGAGAAAAAAAGGAGATTGTAAATGAGAGGAAGAGAGGGAGAAAAAAGGAAAGATTGTGAATGAGTGGGAGAGGGAGAGGAAGAAAAAGGGAAAGGTTGTGAATGAGAGGAGTAAAGGGAGAAAAAGGAAAGATTGTGAATGAGAAAGAGAAAAAAGGAGATTGTAAATGAGAGGAAGAGAGGGAGAAAAAAGGAAAGATTGTGAATGAGTGGGAGAGGGAGAGGAAGAAAAGGGAAAGGTTGTGAATGAGAGGAATAGAGGGAGAAAAGGGAAAGATTGTGAATGAGTGGGAGAGGAAGAAAAAGGAAAAGGGAAAGGTTGTGAATGAGTGGGAGAGGAAGAAAAAGGAAAGGTTGTGAATGAGAGGAATAGAGGGAGAAAAGGGAAAGATTGTGAATGAGTGAGTGGAAAAACGGAGAGAGTGTGAATGAGAGAGTGAGTGACAAAAAAGAGAGATTGTGAATGAGAGAGGGAGAGGAAGAAAAAGGGAAAGGTTGTGAATGAGAGGATTAAAGGGAGAAAAAGGAAAGATTGTGAATGAGTGAGCGAAAAAAAGGAGTGTGAATGAGAGAGTGAGAGTGACAAAAAAGAGAGAGTGTGAATGAGAGAGGGAGAGGGAGTCAGAGAGAGAAAAGAGAGAGAGAGCGAGAGTGAGAGTGCAAGGATGCGAGTTGTCATCAAGAGCGTGTAAAAAGCCTCCCCTCAGAACTAATCATCTTACTTATTTTACGTAACAACTCCACTTACGGCAAACAAGCAAAAAAGAGAAACAAATGAATGCCCGTCTCCAAGTGGTAAAGATGAGCGGGTTTTGCGGGGAAGGAAACATAAACGACAAGGATGTGCATAAAAACACACTTAAGGAATACAAATGAAGGCCTATAAAGCTAAATGCAGTAAAATTGAGCTCGTTTTGCGGGGAAGGAGACATAAATGAGAAAGATATGAATAAACACACGCTTAACGAAGACACATGGAGGCCGATATAGCTCCATGCGGTAAAATAGAGCTCGTTTTGTAGTGAAGGAAATATAAATGAGAAAGATATGCATAAACACACGTTTAACGAAGACAAATGGAGGCCGATATAGCTCCATGTGGTAAAATTGAGCTCGTTTTGCAGTGAAGGAAATATAAATGGAAAGATATGCATAAACACAAACACACGCTTAACGAAGACACATGGAGGCCTATATAGCTCCATGCGGTAAAATTAAGCTCGTTTTGCGGTGAATAATGCGCAAGAGTTACGCCATACACTTACACGTAAATTTATGAACACAGGAACATGCGTACACAAACATACATACACACAAACACAGACCAAGAGAGAGAAAGGATATAGTATACAAAGAGAGAGACAGACGGACAAACACACACACACACACACACACACACACACACACACACACACACACACACACACACACACACACACACACAAACACACTCACGCAAGCACACAGACACACACACGTACACTCGAATATAGACTCATTCAAATACAAAGAAAGACAGACAAGTACCAGAACATGCAAAGAGACAGACAGACGGACAAACCACACACACACACACACACACACACACACACACACACACACACACCTGGCCTCTCAAGAACAACAACAACAATGCCACTACTTTCCTACCTGTGGCTTTAGCATGACCATCACACTCTCACACTCCCCACAATCACACATCTCTCCCCAGCCTTCCTCCCTCACTCTCCCTCCCTCCCTCACGCGCTCCCTCGCTCTCCCTCCCTCGCGCAATAATCCCTCCGCGGTGACAGTCTCAATTGTTATGTTCGTCGCCGTCATCCAGGTAAAAAAAATATGCTTGTAAGATGATTTCAGTGGTAAATTTTGCGTGGTTAGTTGTATATTCTCCGTTATTCAGGATAAAATGTTTAACGGACGCTCTGTAAGAACAATATATATATCTCTGGTTTATCTAATACTTTTGTTTTCCGCTCATTCTAGAAAAAAAACAAAAAAACAGACGCTATATAATAAGTACTCGGTTTTAAATCTTCTCAGTTAGACTTGAATTAGACATATTCTTTTCAAAAACAGATGGTTTACGAGAACTGAGTTGAAAATCTCGATTACTTTTATATTTATCTCAATCCAGGTAAGAAGATAGGCTTTATAAGAGTAATTCTGTATTAAAGTTTTTTAATTAACTTCATACTCGACAAATTCTAGGCATAAAAAGACGATTTGTGAGAACAATTAAGAAGCTCTTTTTTATACTTCTCTCAATCGACCTAAGAACAAACGTTTTATAAGAATTCAGTGTTACATGTTCTGGTACCTCAATGCTCAACATATTCTAGGCATAAAGAGACGATTTCTGAGAGCAATTAAGAAGCAAATCTCAGCTCTTTTTATACTTCTCTCAATCCAGCTAAGAACAAACGTTTATTAAGAATACTGTGTTAAATGTTCTGTTACCTCAGTGCTCAACATATTCGAGGCATGAAGAAGAATAATTAAGAAGCAAAACCCAGCTCTTTTTATACTTCTCTCAATCCACCTAAGAATAAACGTTATATAAGAATTCAGTGTTACAGATGTTCTGTTACCTCAGTGCTCAACATATTCTAGGCATGAACAGACGATTTGTGAGAAGAATAAAGAAGCAAATCCCAGTTCTTTTTATACTTCTCTCAATCCACCTAAGAATAAACGTTATATAAGAATTCAGTGTTATAGATGTTCTGTTACCTCAGTGCTCAACATATTCTAGGCATGAAGAGACGATTTGTGAGAAGAATAAAGAAGCAAAACCCAGCTCTTTTTATACTTCTCTCAATCCACCTAAGAATAAACGTTATATAAGAATTCAGTGTTATAGATGTTCTGTTACCTCAGTGCTCAACATATTCTAGGCATGAAGAGACGATTTGTGAGAAGAATAAAGAAGCAAAACCCAGCTCTTTTTATACTTCTCTCAATCCACCTAAGAATTCAGTGTTAGAAGTTCTTTAACCTCAGTGCCAACGTTGCCAGATTGTCGTACTCAGCCTCCCATGTTTGCCGATTTCCGACCCCAAAACTGCCTCCTCGACCCGAATAACTGCCTTCATATATAGTTATCGTTAAAATGGTTAATTATTGGTGTTTTCTGGCAATAGCTATGGCTTAGAAACCGGTAAATACGAGGCCCTGAGTACGATAATCTGTCAACGGTGCTCAGTGCTCAACAAATTCTAGGCGTGAAGAGACGATTTGTGAGGAGAATTAAAAGGCAAATCGCAGTTACTTATACTTCTCTCAATCCAAGTAAAATCAGATGCTATTAAAGACAAATCTGTGGATAATCTGAAACATCTGTACTTCAAATAATCCAGATATAAGCGGAGACTCTGTAGGAACATCTCAACAACACCTCATTCATTGTCACACTCCCCACGCTGGACATCACATTAGCTTTGCTCTATAAAAAGATCTCAAAGCCGAGTCAAGTTTCTCTGCCCTTCAAGTCTCAGTTAGGAGAATTTAGTATTATTCATGTGGTTTTTTTAACTGTTTGGCTATACATCACTTTAGTCTTCATCTTCTACCTCTTTCAGTTATCAGTTTTAGTCATATACTTCTTATCTATCCGTCCCTACCTATCTCATCTCTTTCCTCTAGTTATTTGATCTCGACTCTATTATATCTCCTTCGTCTAAATTACCTATCTTTTCCAGTGATAAATCATAGTCATACAACTCTTAACCATCCGCCCATCCATCTTGTTCTATCTCTTCTCTTTCCTCAAGTTATTTTATCTCAAGTTTATTACATTTCCTTCGCCTAAATTACCTATCTTTTCCAGTGATAAATCATAGTCATACAACTCTTAACCATCCGCCCATCCATCTTGTTCTATCTCTTTTCTTTCCTCTAGTTATAAGATCTTAAGGCTATTATATCTTCTACGTCTTAATTTCTACCTTTATCAGTAATTAGTTTTAGTCATACAACTTTTACCTATCCGTCCCTCTCTTTCTATATCTTCTTCCTCTATTATTAAGATCTCAAGGCTGTTATAATCATCTCCTTAGTGTCAATCATCTACCTTTATCAGTAATTAATCTCAGCCGTACAACTCTTTATCTATCCGTCCCTACCTTTCTATATCTCTTTTCTTTCTTCTTTTTCAGTAATTGATTTTAACCATCCTTTTCTTATCTAACTGTCCATCATTTTCTTTCTCTTCTCTTTAATCGCTTTATAAGATCTTAGGGTTACAATATCTCCAATTTAATCATCTACCTTTATCAGTATTTAATTTTAACCATACAACTCTTACCTACCCGCCCCTCCCTTTTATCCTCTCTCTTCTCTCTTCTAGTTATTAAATTCTAAGGCTATTAGTTTCACTTGGTACTATCTTCTGATCACAAGGTGCAGCATCTCGGCCAACTAATCATCTCTGACACGTATTATCTTCAAACTGGTTCCTATTTCCTATCGCTAACAAGTCAATAAATTCTATGGGGTTTTCTTCCACAGATAAAATTGAATCGCTTATCTAATTTCGTGCATAGGAGGAATTATAGACTCTGCCGATGCAAAACACACACACACACACACACACACACACACACACACACACACACACACACACACACACAAGCACACACACACACACACACACACACAAGCACACATGGTCCCTCGCCTCAAGTGAAGTGATCTAGGCTTAAACACACACTTACCTACAGACCGACTGACCATTAAAACACACTCACACACTCACACGCCAAGGCACTTTCATCGAGGAAATTACATTGGGATAATAAACTTTCACGGCTTAATTCTGCAAACCTTGAGGCATTCCGGGTCTGCACAGTTCTAAATGACACCTTCCCTTCTTCTTTGGGTGTTTTTATGCCTCATTTTGTTTTTCTTTATTTTGTGATTTCTTCTGATTTTTTCGTTAAATGTTTGAAAAGAGAGAGAGAGAGAGAGAGAGAGAGAGAGAGAGAGATAATAGAGTTACGCAGGTCGCTCATTGTACTGTAGGCACCAAAGCGTTACCCGAGACACGTTTTTCAGCGGTCAATAACATAACAAAGGAGAGAAAGAATTGGATCAGTCGTGTGTGTGTGTGTGTGTGTGTGTGTGTGTGTGTGTGTGTGAATAATTGTACGCCTTCGACACTTTCAAGGATGCTGCATGATAAGAAATTTTTTAATGCTCTCTCTCTCTCTCTCTCTCTCTCTCTCTCTCTCTCTCTCTCTCTCTCTCTCACACACACACACACAAAACAATGAACAAAAGAAATAAAAAGAGAGAAGAATATGATGAAGCACTTAAATGATGAAGCTAAAATAAAATGTATATATATAAAAAAAATACAAAGGTACAAAAGTCATAATATTGGACACGGCATTACACAACACTCACATTCCCTTAAGAAGAAAATCCAAAAAGAAAAAAAAAGACAATATGACATCAATCCAGTGGCGTGGCGCAGTGGTGGTTTGTGGCCTCGACTTACAACATCGTGATCCGCGGTTCGATTACCCCGACAAGTGGAATCAATTTGGAGTGGGCTTCCTTTCACTCTCAACCGTTTGTGTGCTAGGTAAAGAGTGGAGAGGGGCGTGGCATTTGTCCTACATTGTATAAGCGGTCTGTCTATCTATCTATCACGCAATCAGTATATCTATCATCAATCTATACCAATCTATTTATTCATTTAGTTATCTATTTATATGTCTCATCTATCAATCTCTCTCTCTCTCTCCCTCTCTATCTATCTACCTGTCTACCGACCTACCTATCTATTTATCTAAGGTGATGATCTGTAACTTCGCTTCTTGGTAAAATAGGATCTGAACGCCTTACCTGGTGAAACGAGTACATAGGAAGGTTTAATAGGAATAGATAGGAAGGAAACTTTACACTCTCTGGCGCTAAATAGGATCAGAACGTTTTGATTGATGAAATGAATGCGTGGAGAGGTGGTGAGACTGACACACAAAATGAACTTTAACATGGAAGCAAAGAGAGGAAGTGTAGCCTAAGTCTGCGTTAAAATTTGAGTTCTATGGATTACTGGGCGAACGAAGACACGTGACGCTTTCAACTCTCAGAACAATTCTTTCCAAAGGCCTCAAGGAATATTAGCCGGGTTCTCAGGAGTGTTCTATTCACATTCATGGTGCAGGAGCCTTGTCAAATCATCACTAGGGGCCGCTTTCACAGTCATTTTGTTTGTTTAGTTTGTTACCAATGGCGGCGATCGCGCTATAGTATTTCCACGTAAAACTGGCCGAAGGGGTAGTGGCGGCTGCGGGGTTAGCCTAGCCCCGCACCTTGCCACACACTCTCAACGCCTCTCGCTTCCTCTGCAGCCGCCACTACCCCATAGGCTAGTTTCACGTGGAAAACTATACCGTCGATCTCCGCCACTGGTAACGATCAAAACAAACAAAGTGACTGAAAGCGGCCCTAGGTTCATAAGGCTACCCATGGAACCGCCCACCTCTACGAAAGCCTTTGCACATTTAGGTTTGTAAGTTCCGAAACGTTTGAGAATGTGGGGCTTTTAAGATACAAAGATACATAAGGAAACGAGAAGACTACAAAAGGCCCATAAACGTAAAAGAAGGGACGGTAACCTCACTCCCCCCCGTCACATTGCGCTGATTGGACGGTGTAACAGGGGAGAGGAGTGTGACGGGATGGGAAAAGCATCGCGCGCGTATTATACAGCAAATTAGTATCAACAATGCTTAATAGATTTATGGCGACAACAAAACTCTGCTCCAGTCCGCATCTCTACGCAACACTTCCAAAGAGGGCAAAGAACTCCAAAAGATAATAAAATACCTGTAATGGAAACTTTCGCAACTCTGTGATTTATCGGAACGCTTGCAGGTTACTTATTTGCTATAAGCGATTAGGCCACCAGAAAATTGAGAGAGAGAGAGAGAGAGAGAGAGAGAGAGAGAGAGAGAGAGAGAGAGAGAGAGAGAGAGAACAAGACACACCACCGCTACAAAGAATGTGCTGTCAAATTCGTGCGTGAGCGGCGGGCCTCGGAAGCTTTCTAACTAATGACACATCAACCGTACCTACCTGAGACACACCTGCTCGGAGGACCGGAAGTAGGGCCTCGGTAGCCATGCAGGTAGCAAAATAAAGGTGGAAAGACTATCATTGAGGGAACCTAACGAGGGGAAAGACGAGGTGGAATTGAAAAGGAATTAAAGGTTTAACTAACAGGAGGGAAGGAAAGTTAAAAAAAAAAGGTAGAAAGACTATCATTGAGGGAAACTAACGAGGGGAAAGACGAGGTTGGAATTGGTATTAAAAAGGAATTAAAGGTGTTACTAAAATAAAATAAAATAAAATAAAAAGAGGGCATTGATTGAATAGATTGAATAGTTTGAATTGTTTTTTTATTGTTGTTGTTGTTGTTGTTGTTGTTGATGGTGGTGTTGGTTGTGGTGTTGGTGGTGATGGTTGTTGTTGTTGTTGTTGTTGTTTGACTGAAAAAGTAACAGTTTGTCCATGAGTGAATGAGGAAAGGTGGAAAATGAATGAGTGAATGAACGAGAAATCATGCGTAGATTAATAATTGAAAAATGCCGATTCATTACATTATTGAAACTCGTATAAATTTGTGGATTAGAGAACACGGATGCAATATGAGAGAAAGGAAGACAGTCATTCAGACAATTTGTGTGGGAGAAATGAAGCGAAATTGATGTGTTTGAGGAGATGTAAGCTGATATTAGTGGAGCTGAATGGAATAAGTAATAGCTACATCATCATCATTCTCTCTCTCTCTCTCTCTCTCTCTCTCTCTCTCTCTCTCTCTCTCTCTCAATATACCTACTTACTTACTTCCCTATCTATCTACCTATCTACCTACCTGTCTATCTTCCTACTTACCTATTTTTCTACCTGTCTACCTATTCAACTACCTACCTACTTGCCTGCCTACCTATTTTTCTGCTTGTTTGTCTATCCAACTACCTACCTACCCATCTGTCTACCCTTCTATCTACCCATCTAGCTACGTATCTACTACTACAACAATCTTAACTCAACAACAGAAGGGAGAAACAAGGACGCAGCCAAAAAAAATGTTGGGAATTGGTGTCACTTTCCACTGATACGCGTGAATGGTGGTATATGGAAGGGGCGGGGAGGAGGGCGTGGAGTGAGGGAGGGAAGTAGAGAAGCCAGGGGTGGAGGAGAGGAAGGGAGGCTAAAGGGTGGAGGTGGGGAAGGGAGAGAGGCTGGCAGGAGTGGGGTGGGAGTGTGTGTTGACGCGTTCCTGTGGCTAAGGCTGTTGGTCTTAGTGGCTGGAGGACTTAACTCGCTGAATTTTTGTGACTAATTTACGAGGATGTGTGTGTGTGTGTCTTTACCAACAACAGCAACAGCAACAGCAACGTTAACGAAATAAGATACAGAAACAAAGCACTCGAAAAAGGAAATACAAACAAACGGATTGATAAAAGTTGACAGGACCAAACGGAGTATTCAAAACAACCTTACTGACATGCGAGAACGTGTGTCTGAAATGATGTAAAAGTTTGTACGAAAAAAAGATTATCACTCTTATAAACGGATTAATACAAGCTAACAGGCCCTTACACACTACCCAAAACAAATTGATGAATACGAGAACGTGTGTTTGAAGTCATGTAAAAGTTTGCACGAAAAAAAAAAAGAGAAACATCACCCATTAGAGAGAAAAAACAACAACCATAAACGGACTAGCTAACAAGACCTAACCCACTATTCAAGACAACCTTATTAAAATGCTACAACGTGTGTCTAGTGAAGTAAAAGTTACTACGAAAAAAGAATCACGCAGTAGGGAAATACAAAAGTAAACGGATTAATATAAACTATCAGACCATAACACACTCTTCAAAACAACCTTATTAAAATGCTACAACGTGTGTCTGTAGTGAAGTAAAAGTTAGTAAGAAAAAAAAATCGCTCACTAGGGAAATACAAAAATAAACGGATTAATATAAGCTAACAGGCCCTAACACACTCTTCAAAACAAACTTATTAACATACGATAACGTGTGTCGGTAGTGAAGTAAAAGTTAGTAAGAAAAAAAAATCGCTCACTAGGGAAATGCAAAAATGAACGGATTAATATGAGCTACCAGACCCTAACACACTCTTCAAAACAAACTTATTAACATGCGAGAACACGTGTCCGTTGTATGTATTCAGAGTGTGTGGATATGATGCGTTGAAAGTACAAAGTAATGTTGACTGTGTATACAACATGAAAAAAAAAAAAAATGCTAAGGTATATATTGAAACAGGTGCTGGTTAATAATTTGTGTTCTATTTTTTTTTTTTTTTTTTGGCTGTGTAGTATTGCAATGTTCGTGACCGGTGAAATATTTTGTCTGTGCGTCCTCCTTCTCTTTTCTTTGCATTCTCCTTCTTTTCCTGAGCATTCTTTCTTTTCCTCACTTTTTTCTTCCTTTTCTTTCATAGGAGTCTTTCTTCTTTTCTTGCATGCCTCCTTTTCTTTCTCCTTTCTCTTTCTTCTCCTTTTTTTTTACTGCCTTCTCATTTTCTCTCCCTTTTTTCTTCCCTCTTCTTTCATTACATACCTCCATTTCTTCCTCCTCCTCCTCCTCCTCCTCCTCTTCACCATCATCGTCTTCCTCCTCCTCCTCCTCCTCTTCTTCACTGCCACTATCGCCTTCCTTATCACCCTCATTGGAGAAGACTCGTCAAATGTCAGGACCAAACCGAACATGCTCTCTCTCTCTCTCTCTCTCTCTCTCTCTCTCTCTCTCTCTCTCTCTCTCTCTCTCTCTCTCTCTCTCATTTTCAGCTTAAAAAGAAAGGTCTAGAGATGAAAAGCATGAGAGAGAGAGAGAGAGAGAGAGAGAGAGAGAGAGAGAGAGGAACCTACCCACATACCCAACTCTAATGACTTCATCTTCCCTCTGCGTGTCTCCCTAAATAATAACCATAATTCTTTTTAACTTGTATGGGGAGAGAGGGAGAGAGAGAGAGAGAGGCCTCGAGGGGACAACATGAAGTGAGAGAGAAAGTGTGTGAAAGAGAGAGAGAGGGTGGGGAAGAGGAAGAACAACAACCTTTAAATGTTCATCCTCTACAATTTATTCTATTTCTTTCGTGTATGGAGAGAGAGAGGAAGAGACAGAGACCTAGAGGGTAGAGATAGTGAGAGAGAAAGTGTGAGAAAAAGAGAGAGAGGGAGAGAGGAAGAGCAAACCTTTCCTGTGTGACAATATTCTATAATTTCTTTTTCTTTCATGTATTTAGAGAGAGAGAGAGAGAGAGAAGCCTGGAGGGGAAACATGAAGTAAAAAAGTGAGATAAAGAGAGGGAGAGAGAGCGGAGGAACAAGTCTTTCTTATGTGACAATCTTTAAATGATAACCTTCTACAGTCCATACTTTTTCCTCACTCTACCTTTTTCTTTTTCTCACTCACGCACGCACGCACAAACTCACCTTTCCAACCGCGCATCATCCTAATAACAGTAATGCTTCTCCTCAAATGGACACAACACGTAGCGACAGAACGATTGGGAAGGGAACGAAAGTACGGTCACCACCACTTCATAAATACAACCTTTCACGCTACTCTCTCTCTCTCTCTCTCTCTCTCTCTCTCTCTCTCTCTCTCTCTCTCTCTCTCTCTCTCTCTCTCTCTTGTCTCTTCTTTCTCTTCTTTTCTCTCTCTCTCTCTCTCTCTCTCTCTCTCTCTCTCTCTCTCTCTCTCTCTCTCTCTCTCTCTCTCTCTCTCTCTCTCTCTCTCTCTCTCTCTCTCTCTCTCTCTCTCTCTCGTAGCTCGTCTTCATCAGTGGCTTGACGTGATCTAATAAGTGCACACCAGGCTTCTTCCTCAATAGCTTCCTTGTAACTCAACTGAGCGTCTCAATCAGCGATGACCAGGACCCAGAAGCGTGTGATTGCGCAGCGCTTTCCGGCCTCTCTTGTGAACGCGCCGCCGCCAGCATCCAGTCAGTTAGCAAAGCCATTCTGGAGAGTCAATTAGCGTTATAGTGTTTGTGAAGAAAGACGAGTGTAGGTGCAGAGAAAAACAAGATAGATTAACAGTTTGTACAGGAAGACGTGTGTGGGTGCTGAGAAAGAGATAGGCAATTAGATAGATATAGGTAGATAGTTAGAAATAGATAGATAGATAGATAGACAGATAGCTAGAGAGAGGGAGAGAGGAAGAGAGAGAGAGAGCTGCTGCTAACCATTATAACAGAAAACCCAAACAACAGACGTAAACCCGAAAAATAAAAACAAACATTCCCTCCCGAAATAAGTAAATAAAAAAGTTTCAAATGCAGCGAACCTAAAACATCAAACAGAGAGACGCAAAGAGCAGAACGAAAAGGAAACAGAGAGAAGGGAGGAAGAGGGAGGATTAACGTATAAAGAAACACATTGAAATACCAGGAAGGAGAAAAGTCTATGTAAAAAAGAAGGTTTAGGAAGAAGGGTGTGAAAAAGGTGAATACAGAGAGAAAGTTGACAAATAACAAAGTGGTTGCGGCAGAGTTGGAGACAAGAGGAAAAGTGCTGATCGGGGAGAAAAAAGCGCTAGACATGGACATCCAAATATCAAGAAAAGGGCGTTTAAGAGAAATTTTAAGGGGAATGACGAGGAGGAGAAAGATGAGACAACAGTGTCGTGGCGGTATAGTTGTGGTGACTTGGAAGGAAAGAGCGGGAAATACGAACATCCGAATAGTGACAGAAGAGCATTCAAAAGAGAAATTATAGGCAGAATTTGACTTAATTCACCGAGAAAAGAAAACGTTACCAAAAACTGATACCAAGAAAACTTACATGAAAGAGCCCCCCCCCCAAAAAAAAAAAAAAAAAAAAAAAAAGAAAGCAAATAATGATGATGAAGAAAAATTTAATCAAGAAAACAACAGATCACTTAATAGAGAAAATGTAAGCAGAATTTGACGTAATCTATGAACAGAGATAATATATTTTACACCAATTCTTCCAAACGAAGCAAACCGTTTGAACGAGAAATAACGAATGAGAGAGTGAGTGATTCTGATGACAAATGAAGATCAACAATGAACATCATGAGATAACATAATTTAGAATTTGACTTGATTTTTAGGGAGGAAATAAATATTACACAAATAAATCCATGCCATACAAACACACAGTCTGAACGAGAAACAACAGAATAAGAAAATGTGTGGATCTGATTAAGAAATAAAGAAAAACAATGAGCACTCAAGAAAAAAAAAAAACATAAGCAGGATTTGACTTACTTTTTGGAGATAAAATAAATAATACACAAATTATTCAAGACGAAATAATGAACCTTAACGAGAAATTGCAAATGAGAAAGTACGTGATTCTGGTGACAAATGAAGAAAAAACGATGAGTACTTAAGAGAACACGTAATGAGAATTTGACGTACTGCTTAGAGATAAAAAAAGATATTACACAAATTATTCTATACCATATAACGAGTCTTAACGAGAAATAACAAATGAGACAGTGAGTGATTCTGATGAAAAAAAAAAAAAAAAGACACTTAGAAGAGAAAACTTAAGCAAGATTTGACTTACATTTTGGAGACAGAGAGAGAGAAAAAAAAGACCCACACATTTTAAACCAAGATGAAAATAATACTGAACAAGAGATACCGGACGAGAAAGTGTCGCCAAATAAAAAAGAAAAGAAAATGAAAACAGTGCAGCAGAATTACCTCAACACTCGACATTATAGAAAACAGCACTGAAAAAAAAAAAAACTCCAAAAAATCACAATAAATAAATAAATGAATACATAGATACATAATAGAAAGACCTACCCGTGTATACTCCGTTGACTGCTTTGCTTGAGGTGTTTATAAAAAAATCTTATGCATGCGATTTCAATTTGCATGATAAATAAATGATTAAATAAACACATAGATACATAATAAAAAAAGACCTACGCGTGTATACTCCATTGATTGCTTTGCTTGAGGTGCTTATAAAAAAAATCTTATTCATGCGATTCTAATTTGCATGATTTCTCTAACGCATCAATACGGTGGGTTTTTATTATCTTTTTTCCCTCTCTCTCTCTCTCTCTCTCTCTCTCTCTCTCTCTCTCTCTCTCTCTCTCTCTCTCTCTCTCTCTCTCTCTCTCTCTCTCTCTCTCTCTCTCTCTCTCTCTCTCTCTCTCTCTCTCTCTCTCTCTCTCTCTCTCTCTCTCTCTCTCTCTCTCTACTTCCCTTCACGATTTCACTCCCTTCTCTTCCCCCTCACTTTGCCTTCCCATATTTGTCTTTTTCCACATCATTTCATCTCCTGCTTCCTCTTTTCTTACTCTGTGCTTCCTAATTCTCCTCTGTTTGCCTCTCGCTCATTTCTCTTTCTGCTTCACCTTTCTTTTTTTTCACATTTGCGTTTTTTCAGACGTTAGCTTTACTTCCTCCTTCCTTTTCCCTTTTCCCTCACTCACTCTCTCTTCCTCATTCCTTCCCTCTCATTTTTATCGCCCTCTACATAGTTTTTCTCTTTCCATGTGACGTTTCCTATCTTTTTTCCCATCTCCTTCTCCTTTCCTTTCTCTTCCTCATTTTTCCTTCTCACTTTTCTTACTCTCAACCTGATTTTTCTTTTTCCACGTGAATTTTCTTATATTTTTCCTCCTATCCCCTTCCTTCCTAGTTCCCTCCCTGCCACACCTTCCTCCCTTTTTTCCTTCCAACCCTCCCCTTTCCTTTCTCACCCTCTCTTCCTCTCCCCCTTTCCAGTCAAGGCCACGCCCTCTTATGACCGAAGAAAGAATTATAAATGTGAGAAAGGAATAGAAGAACGTGTCACATTTCTCTCTCTCTCTCTCTCTCTCTCTCTCTCTCTCTCTCTCTCTCTCTCTCTCTCTCTCTCTCTCTCTCCTAGCACTATATGGAGCACACTACCACCACCACTACCACCACCATCACCACTATCACTACCACTACAACCATCACCATCACCACTATCACCACCACTACCAACACAACCATCACCATAATATTTTTTCCACAGCCTTGCGAAAAAAAAAGGTAACTGTGGGAACGGGACTAACGACAGGTAGGATCATTGCCTCCAGGTATTGGCAATGGTGGTGGTGGTGGTGGTGGTGGTGGTGGCAACACTGCAACACTCCCAAGGTCACGTGTGTATTACCTGGTCATCGTTGCCAAGTCCAGTATTGCACGCGGTTATTTTTGGTCCCTGTGTGCTCTGTGTTGCAACGACCATACAACCTTGAAATAGTGGAGCATGTGTGTGTGTGTGTGTGTGTGTGTGTGTGTGTGTGTGTGTGTGTGTGTGTTATTATGGTCAAGAACCGTATTTCAGCATGTCTCCTTCCCCTTGTGTTGGTCCACCTTTCCTTTCCTTTCCTTTTCTGTTAAAATTACTCCAACCTTGAAAGAGTGGATGTGGTTTGTGTATCTTGACTTACGGATGTGTCTGCGTAGAGGTGCTGTTATTATGTTTACCGTTTTGCTTGTTCGTACTTTTTCCTTCCTATACTGAAATGGCCCAAACCTTAAAATACAGCATGTCTTTTGTTTATGCCTTACGTTCGTGTGTATATAGTTGCTGCTACCAAGATCTATACCTCAATGTTATTCTGTTAGTTTTTGGCCTCTGTGCTCTGTGCTTAAAAGACTACAACCTTGAAATAGTGTAAATTGTCTCATGTATATGGTCTACGTATGTGTGTGTGTGTGTGTGTGTGTGTGTGTGTGTGTGTGTGTGTGTGTGTGTGTGTGTGTGTCTATAGTTTCTGCTACCAAAACCTGTAATTCACTGTTATTCTGTTCCATGTTAGTCTTTGGCCCCCTTCCTCTGTGTTTAAATGGCTACAACCTTGATATAGTGTGGATGTGTCTCATGTAGGTATGTGTGCTCCGAATATGTGTGTGTAAGAACATGTTGCTGCTGTCAGGATCACCGCGCGAGCTGTTGTGTTTCTCACGTACGCGGTTTTGCTTTGGTTTCACGCGGCGAGTCATGTGAGAATCTGGAGATGCTTCCTGTATCTTAATTGGTTGGTCTCATTGGTAAGAAGCGGGAGGTGAGAAACAGGTAAATACTGGGAGAGGCTCGAGATGGTTCGCGGTTTTGTCTAAGTTTCACGCGATGAGTCATGTGAGAATCTGAGGCTGCTTCCTGGATCGTGATTTGTTGATGCTACGAGTGGTTTATGAGAAGCAAGTTAATGAAGGTAGAGGATTAATATTTTACGTAGATAGCCGAGATGTTTTTTTTTTTTTTTTTTTTTTTTTACAGCAAAGGAGACAGCACAAGGGCACAAAAAAAGGAAACAATGGGGAAGTTACCTTTAAAAGATTGCAGCTTGTGAACTTAAAATGTGTGTGGTTAATCAAAGTATGGTACAGAGGCTGGAAGGAGTCAGACTGTATAAATGATTATGAAAATTTACTTCACCATCAGCTTCATTTTGAAACATGAAAGTAGTCGGAGTCGATTATATATCTATCTGCCAATCTATCTTTCTGTTTAAGTATCTATCTATCTATCTATCTATCTATCTATCCATCTATCTATGTGAGTTAAGTTCTCTGTATACATCATTCTAACACATCATAGCTAACGGAGGCAAGAGGTGAGGGAACTTTAACGTTTCGGGCTCCAATCACGGAGGTTTTCCACGCATAGAGAAAGGATTCACCGGGTTTTCATGGGTGATTTTTCTGTTCATAGTGTGCATGCCGTGTTGAGCTATCCATTAAAATGACAGAACACTCCATGAAAATCCGAGCAGTTTTTAAGAGAGGCATTTCAATCATGCGTTCTGAGGTGCCGTGGAGTGGATGCCGTGTTGAGCTATCCACTAAAATCACAGAACACTCCATGAAAATCCGAGCAGGCATTTCAATCATGTGTTCTGAGGTGCCGTGGAGTGGATGCCGTGTTGAGCTATCCACTAAAATCACAGAACACTCCATGAAAATCCGAGCAGCTTTTACGAGAGGCTTTTCAATCATGCGTTCTGAGGTGCCGTGGATTGGATGCCGTGTAGAGCTATCCACTAAAATCTCAGAACACTCCATGAAAATCCGAGCAGGCTTTTTAATCATGCGTTCTGAGGTGGCGATACGTTTAAGAATACGAACTTAAGCCTGATCAAGCGTGGACGGCGGAGGGGTCGGTGCATGTTTGGTAGGGGAGAGTTAAGTTCACCTTCAAATTTACCTTGACGCGCTTCGTGGCTCCCAGACGTGATGATGATTAATGGAAGGGCGAGACTCAGGTAAAGGTAGGTTTCTGTGTCTACCTGTTCGGGCTGAATCACTCACTTGGTTAGATATGGCGGGTTCCATGTACTTAGAAAGTCACATGTAAACGTGAACACCTGGTGGGCTTTACGAGTGGTTAATGAAGCTTTGGTCAGGCTTAGATAGAGGAGCTGTTTTGTTAGGTATTGATTGACTTAAGCTACATGTTCGATAGCAGCTCCATGTACGTGAAGTTCACCTGCATAAAGACAAAACACCTGGCGAAAGTTACATGTAGTTAATGAAGCCTTGATAATGCTCAGGTATGGTTCAATTGAAGAGTTGTTCGATTACGATAATTAAGTTTTGATTGACTTAGGTTACAGTGATCGATAGCAATTCATTGTGCCTTGAAAGTCACCTGCGTAAAGGTAAAACATCTGGCGAAAGTTGCAAATGGCTAATGAGGCTTTGATAATTAATGCTCAGGACGGATTAGTTACAGTGTCGATCATTATGATAAACTTTAGCTACATTGTTTGATAAAAGGCTCATTTGTCAGTTGATACTTTACCTGTAGACGCTAAATACCTGGGG
Organism: Eriocheir sinensis; assembly: GCF_024679095.1. Taxonomy (NCBI): domain Eukaryota; kingdom Metazoa; phylum Arthropoda; class Malacostraca; order Decapoda; family Varunidae; genus Eriocheir; species Eriocheir sinensis. Next base: position 22,492,980 of record NC_066513.1, on the reverse strand, counting down.
AAAGTTGGCTAATGAAGCTTCGATAATGGTTAGGTATGGGTTGATGGAAGAGTTTATCAGTCACGGTGACTAGAATTTGATTAATTTTAGGATGTGTTCGTCAGGAGGTCCATTTACCGAGAAGTTAAATTGAAGAGACGAAAATTTTGTCATATATACCTTGCTTTCGGCTATCGCAACCACATCTCCCTTAACTGTTTATTCCAAAGCATAGGGTGGATTTTTTTTCCATGATTGTGTTGGTTCTTGTGGTTGAAAGTAGTTTAGGTAAAGGAAAGGAAGGGAACTAATGATTAAGGCACACGGGGAAATCGCGGATGCCGAAATGACAACACCAACACAACAAAACGCAAATGGCAAATCACCGCCAGTACGTAAACCTTTTATTCAACCGCCAGAACAAGTTATTTACCTCACGTTTAGCGCAGGGAACAGTAAACACGCATGGCTGAGTACACGCTAGTTACGCACTTTCCTCCCGACTTTCTGGTCCCACCTCAGCAAATAGCGGTGGACCCAGAACTGTACTCTGAGACATGACAAATCGCATAAAAGTATAACAGTGGCGGACTCAAAACCTTACCGTATTACGCGCCAAACACCTCAACAAACAGCGAGAGTAACACACACTTTACCTGATACACACTATAAAACCTCAACAAATAGCATGGACCCCAAAATCTTACATGGACAGACCACATCACCTCAACAAACGAAACAAAACCTTACCCCAAGACACACAACACGACCTAAAATAACGGGGAGAGAAACAAATCCTTCCACTGATACATACAATACATTACAGTAATACACACAACACCACCTCAAAAAACAGCGACCGACACAAACCTTACCCTAATACACACTACACCACTTCAACAAACAGCGGACGCAAAACCTTACCTACAGACACATCACACCACCTCAACAAACAACGACAGTACCCAAACCTTACCTGAGACACGCCACACAGCCTCAACAAACCCCGAACATAACACAGAACCCTAACAAACAGAAAGAGATCTAAAACGCAACATCAACAGAGAGGAGACTAGAACTTCTTCCTCCTCAAAATCGAACAACAGTAATGGACTTAGAACTTTACATTGAGATAAGCCAAACCATTTCAGTAAACAGCAAAGGACTACCACCCAAAGACACTCCACAGCATCCAAGCAAACAGCGAAGGATCTAAAACTTTACCGTAAGAAGAACTCTACCTTGAGATCAGGCGAATTACCACAACAAAGCAGCAAAGGACTCAGAACTTTACCTACGACACTTCACAGCACCCACACAAGCAGCGAAGAATCTATGTCATATTCTTAAGACGTTTCGGAACCCTAGCACACATATTTGGCAGGGCTTTCGTAGGAGTTTTGGGCCTTTCCAGCTAGGGATAGTTTTATGACCCTTATGATAATCTGACCGCTTTTCTGTACCATTAACCTAGAAAACACTCATTAGAACCCGATTGACCTCCTTCCTGGCCTTTGAAAATAGTTAATGTGGAAAGTGTAAGCGTCTGGGAGTGCCGACCACAAAACTCTACCTTTAAACCCCCACCCCCTAAATCTACCCCAAACTGACACCCAGCCCCTAAATCTACCTAAACCTGACCCCGAGACCCTAAATCTACCCAAAACTGAACTCCCAACCTCTAAATCTACCCAAAACTGACCCCGAGCCCCTAAATCTATCCTAACCTCACCCCCAGTCCCTTAAGACCCACCAGGCCACCGACTCCTCTTGGCTTAGGATCAGATCGGCCCATAGGCGGATCAGCAAACACGGTGAGGGCAAACAAACACAGGCGGAAGACAACGGGGAGAAAAAGTGAGAGAGGAGAGAGTAAGAGGATGGAGA
>NC_066513.1:22408614-22488614 GCF_024679095.1 Eriocheir sinensis | reverse complement strand
ATCTTTTCAGTATAGTCACCATGGACGCGATACACACACTACTGCTGCTGCTGGGTGAGTGCTGAGTGCTGAGTCTGTGTTGAGCATGCCAAGGGATATTAATTAAAGGGAAACATGCAGTCATTACGTACGTGTGAATTTTTCCTATCTTAATTATGTTTCCCCTTTCTGTTTATAATTATTACATCTTTTATTTTATTTTCATGCTGGGTAAGTGCTGAGTGCTGAGTATGTCAAGGGATATTAAAGGGAAACACGAAATCATTACCTACGTGTGAAGTTTCCTATCTTATTTATGTTTCCCCTTTCTGTTTATAATTATTACATCTTTTATTTTATTTTCATGCTGGGTAAGTGCTGAGTGCTGAGTCTCTGTGCCGAGTATGTCAAGGGATATTAAAGGGAAATATTCAGTCATTAAGTACGTGTGAAGTTTCCTATCGTAATTATGTTCCCCTTTTGTTTATAATTATTACATCTTTTATTTTCTCTCCATGCTGGGTAAGTGCTGAGTGCTGAGTATGTCAAGGGATATTAAAGGGAAACATGAAATCATTACCTACGTGTGAAGTTTCCTATCGTATATTATGTTCCTCCTTCCGCTAATATTTACTACTGCCTCTATTTTCTCTCCCTCTCTCTCTCTCTTTCCCCTCTAGCTATACATGTTGTCATTGTTACTGTTTTCCTTTTACCTGTCTTACCTAATAACACCGCACTGTCTTTTGTTTTACCTTCATACACTAAACAGTAAATACTAATCCATTATTACTCTCTCCTGTGATCAGTGTTACTAATTACCTACCTTCCCAACTACCTACCTATTTACTACCAGCCACCTGTCTCACGTTATCACTTATCTTCGTTTTCCTTCTTACCTTCATACACTAAGCTGAATATACTAATTCATTGTTACTCTCTCTGCTACGATCACTGTTACTATGTACTGCCTATCTACCTACCTACCTACCTACTTACCTGCTTACCGACCTACTTATCCGTCCACTCACCGTTACCTTTCTATCTTCCTTCCCTCCTTCCTTCCATTCATTCCTCACCAATCTCCATTTAACCTTCATTTCTTGCCCACTTATCTCCATTTGCTACAGTCACTTCCTCTATCACCTGTTACTACTACTACTACCACTACTACTACTATTACTACTTCGCCTGATGCTGTTTTGTTACGAGCCGGAGCCGCGCGTTCGATAGCAAGGGAAAACATAGTGTCTCCACCACCTGTTCTCTGCTACTGTAATACGTGAGGACTGGATAGAGACGGCGAGGAGTTCCGGATACGAGAGAGAGAGAGAGAGAGAGAGAGAGAGAGCGCAGGACCCATATACTCAAACATATCGGGGCTTACATACACTCGCATTTTATAAATTTTACACACGAAAAGTAAGACACAGGAAATATAATCTTGTACGATGAAGCAATGACATCACTTCCATATTAGGAGCATTAGAAGTATTAAAAGATGTGAAATAATTAAATGGCGATGTAAAAGTCACGTTACCCATAGCACCTGACATTATAACATTACGTAAAGGCTGATCGATGGGCTCCCTCCGTTTTCTTCGCGCCAGGTGTTGAAGGAAAACTGTGTCATTGCGAGCATAAACTAGGTCAGAAGGGAGATTATTATTGCACTGTTTGTCCCAAGGTGAGGCAATGGTTTACGAGGAATGTCTCTCTCTCTCTCTCTCTCTCTCTCTCTCTCTCTCTCTCTCTCTCTCTCTCTCTCTCTCTCTCTCTCTCTCTCTCTCTCTCTCTCTCCCTTTTATTCTCCCTTTCTCAGTCATTTTCATTCTATCTTCCTCTCTTTCTTTCTCATGATTTTTCTCCTTTCTTTCTTTCTTTACTTTCAATCTTCCTTTCTCTTCTTTCGTTCTTTCTTCCTTTCTCTCTTTTCTTTTCATTCTTTTTTTCTCTTTTTTTCTCACTCCACTCTTTCTTTCACTCTCTCACTCTCATAGCAAAATTCACACACACAAACTCTCTCTCTCTCTCTCTCTCTCTCTCTCTCTCTCTCTCTCTCTCTCTCTCTCTCACACACACACACACACACACACACACACACACACACATTGTCTACCCCCCCCCCCCCCCCTCTCTCTCTCACGCACACTGTACACAACTGAGTCATTTATCAAGCACCAGTATAGCCAGAAAACAGGGTGTAACGACGACCATGGACAGAATTTTGGGCCTACGGTAAAAACACAACTAGGCCTATTTTCCAGTGACTCGACAAACTCTTCTTTTTAGTTTTCTCCTTCCATCTGCAAACATTTGTCACGAACGGGGAAAAAAGACAGCATTATTTTTTTTTACCTTTGTTTTTGTTTATTTTCGTTGTTTGCTGATGTTTTACTTATTGCAACAGAAGAGGAAGGAAAATGAAAAAAAAGACAAGTGATATTTTTTTCTAGTTTATTTTTCCTTTTTTTATTTTGTTATTGCTAATGTTTCACTAATGGGGACTGGAAACGAATGAAAAATGGAATCACTCAGTCCATATCATTCCTATCTTAGTACAAAAAAAAGGGGGGGGAGGTAAATGCTAGACCTATATCAGATTTGAGTTTCTAAGGTCTATATTGATGCTAATGGGTTTTTTTTTCTCTCGTTCTCTTTACAGTTTTCTATTGCAAGACTTGTTATTAATGTCCGCCTGGCTGCTTGTCTATGTCCTTAATTTTGCTATACATCATGCAGAGTCGACTTATATCCTTTGTTACAACTTATCAACGTCGTGGCCAGTCCAGTGTTTGCTCTTCTTGATTATGTTTGCCTTGCCGCCGTGTGTGTCTGTCTCTATGTGTGTATGTCAGTATGTATGTATGTATGTATGTTTGTCTCTTTCTTTATGTGTGCATGTTTGTATGTATGTACCAATCATGGCAATCCAGCTGCATATCTAACTAGCAATCCATCTATTCATCTCGATCAGTTAATATATCCATCTGTCTCTCTTTTTTTATCTATATTTATCTCCATTGACCTATATATCTTTGTCTCTGTCTATCTATCTATCTATTTATCTATCTATCTATCTATCTATCTGTCTCTCTCTTTCTGTCTATTTATCTCCATCGACCTATTTATCTTTTTCTGTCTATCTATTTATCTATCTATCTATCTATCTATCTATCTATCTATCTATCTGTCTATCTATCTATCTTAATATGTCAAGGTAAGTCGTCTTTGATCATGCTATAAAAGGCCGCGTCATCCCTTGATTAAATTCAATATTCTCTGCTCAATAAACATTTTCGCTTTTAATTCACTAATGAAGCCGATTAACCTGGGCCTTACACACACACACACACACACACAAACGCACGCACGCACGCACAATACCTTTAATCAGTCACGCACGTTTAAACTTGTAAGGGAATGCGACGCACACACAGACTCTCTCTCTCTCTCTCTCTCTCTCTCTCTCTCTCTCTCTCTCTCTCTCTCTCTCTCTCTCTCTCTCTCTCTCTCTCTCTCTCTCTCAGAGTAACTATTGGGAACAAACTGAATTTTCCACTGATCTAGAGTTACACAAGAATGCGATCTCTCTCTCTCTCTCTCTCTCTCTCTCTCTCTCTCTCTCTCTCTCTCTCTCTCTGACACACACACACACACACACACACACACACACACTGTCAATGTTACATTTTACTTTTGATTAAAATTTATTTTTTTCTCTCTCAACCCTCGTGTCACGCGCTCTACCGTGACACCGTTGCAACACACACACACACACACACACACACACACACACACACACACACACACACACACACGACATAATTATCTATCTTTTCCTTTCATCATTTTTTTTCCCATGATAAATATTTTCTTCCCTCGTGAGCTGCGCCATCAGGAATGAGGGAGAAGGGGGGAGGAGGAGGGGGGGAGGGGGGAGGGGAGAGGGGAAAGGCAGGATGCTGTGTAATTAGTCTGAGGGGAGCGATAAACATTTTGCCAGGGCTGTGTTTTCCCCTCATTCCAACACACCTTTTACCTGTCCCCTCGTATTTACGGCGCAGTTTTCTTTCTCTAACTCTTTTCTTCCCTTTCCCCTTCTTATTTCCTTTTATTTTCCTTCATTCATCATTATAATTTTCCTTTTCATTATGATTATCTTTTCGCCTTATATATTTACTGGTTATCCTTTCTCTAACTCTTTTTTTCCCCTTTTCCCTTCTTATTTCCTTTTATTTTCCTTCTTCATATTCATCATTATAATTTTCCTTTTTATTATCATCATCTTGTCGCCTTATATTTACTGGTTATTCTTTCTCTAACTCTTTTTTTCCCCTTTTCCCTTCTTATTTCCTTTTATTTTCCTTCTTCATATTCATCACTATAATTTTCCTTTTTATCCTCTTCTCGCATTTGTTTTCCTCTTTCCCTTTCTTCCCTTTTTCCATTCTTTCCTTCCTTCTGCTTTCTTCTTTCCTTTCCTATCATTCTTTCCTTCAGTTACCGTATCCTCACCTTTCCTTTTTCCCTTTTTCTTTTCTTATATTTTTCCTTCTTCACCTCCATCATTATAAATTTCTATGTCATCATTATCGTTTTCATATCCCCTCATATTTATGGAATAATTTTCCTTTCTCTTTTTCCCTTTTTACTTTTTTGTTTTCCTATAGTTTTCCTTTTTCATTTCCTTCCTTATCTTCATTTTTTTCTTTTCATCATCATTATCAGGATTTTTTTTGTTCCCTATTATATACGACTTATTCTTCCAGTATCTCTTTTTCTTTTTCTTTTACTTTTCCTTCTTAATTTCCATCATTATCTCCATTTTTTTTCTTTTCATTATTTTTTTTCCTCTGTCCCCTCATATATCCGGTTTAATCTCCCTCTTCCTCTTTTCCCCCTTTTTATTTTTATTTTATTTTAACTTTCCTTTTTTATCTTTATTATAATATTTTACTTCATCATTATTTTTTTCTTCAGTAGCTTTTTTTTTCTGACCTCTCATATTTCCTCTTCCTCTTTTTTTTTCTTTTCTTATTTTTATTATACGTTTCCTTCTTCATTTCCATCATCATCTTTTCCTTTATCATCATTATCTTCATCAGTATCGTATTTTTTCTTCTCTCATTTTTAGTATCATGATAATCACTAGCTCGATGTTGTTGTTGTTGTTGTTGTTGTTGTTTATGATTCAAGTTGAATAAGTGTTTTTGTGTTGGAGTTTCCTCGCTAATCTGTTCTCATGTTTCTTTCTTTCTTTCTTTCTTTTTTTTTTTTGCGCGAATGTAATCTTTAAACTCTCCCTTATTTTTTTTTGTTATTTTTACCTGTCTGTCTCCACTCGTTTTTTTATTCCATTTTCTTTTCTCTAGTTCACATTTTTTCCCTGCTATTTATCTTTTCCTGTTGTCAATATTTTTTTTTGTTATTTTCTTTACACCATCGCTCTCTCCTTTCTGTCTGTCTGTCTGTCTGTCTGTCTGTCTGTCTGTCTCTCTGTCTATCTGTTTGTTTGTCTGTCTGTCTGTCTGTTTGTCTGTCTATCTGTCTCTCTCTCTCTCTCTCTCTCTCTCTCTCTCTCTCTCTCTCTCTCTCTCTCTCTCTCTCTCTCTCTCTCTCTCTCTCTCTCTCTCTCTCTCTCTCTCTCTCTCTCTCTCTCTCTCTCTCTCTCTCTCTCTCTCTCTCTCTCTCTCTCTCTCTTTTTACCGTTGCCTTCTTTCGTGTACATCTTTCACTTCCACAATCTTTTTCCGCCTCACTCTCACTCCCACCCACTCCCTTCCTCTCCCTCTCTCCCTCTCCCTCTCCCTTCTCTCCCTCTCGTCGTGACTTTGCTTCGCTAACTTGCTGAGACGAGAGTAAATTTGCTTTTTACTTTTTCCTCCTCGCCCGTCCACACACTCCCTCTATTTACCTGTTTCCCTACCGTGTCCCTTCCCTTCCTTTCCTTTCCATCAGCAAACCTTACCTTTTCCCACGTTTATTTGGCTTCCTTTCCTTTCCTTTTGCAAACTTTGGATTTTCTCGAACTTTTTTTTCATCCCAGTTATTTCTTCTATTCCCGTGTCTGCAATTTCTTCCTTTGCTTTCGATTTTCTTGTGCAAACTTTTCCTCTCCTTAGATTTGTTTTCTTCTTTTCCTCTTCGGCAACTCTTTCGTCTCCTCACACTTTTTTCATCCGATTTATGTCTTTTCGGTCTTTCTTTAATTTCCTTTCCTTCAGCTGATCTTACCTTTCCTCATGTTTGTTTTCTTTCCTTTCTTCTGCAAACCTTTCCTCTCCTCGCACTTGTTTTCCTCTTTCCCTTTCTTCCCTTCTTCCATTCATTCCTTCCTTCTGCTTTCTTCTTTCCTTTCCTATCATTCTCTCCTTCAGTTACCGTATCTTCTCTCCACACATATTTACTTTCTTCCCTTTCTATTCTTCTGTAAATCTTTCCTCTCCTCTCACCTATTATCTCCCTTCCTTCCTTTCTTTCCTTTCCTTTCCTTTCTTCAAGCTTCTTTCATTTGTGTTATTTCTTCCATTTCTCTCTCTTCTTTCTTGGATATCCTTTTTTTCTGCAAACCTTTCCTTTATTTACACTTCTTTCATCCGTGTTTTTCCTTCTGTTCTTATTTATCGCTTTCATTGCTTTCGTTCCTTTCCTTTCCTTCTGCAAATCTTTCCTCTCCTTACACTTCGTTCATTCCTTGTGTTCCTTCCATTCCCTATTTCTCTTTTCTTCCTTTTAGTTCATTTTCATCTGCAAACTTTTCCTTTTCTCACACTTTTTTTTATTCATGTTGTTGCTTTTTCTATTCCTATTTCCCTCTTTTCTTCCTTCCTTTCGTTGTTTCCTTTTATTCACTTCGACATTGTGCATTTTCATTAACCTTCTCTTTTCATTGTCGTTCTCTGTGCTCCTCATTTACTTTACTGCCTTTAAATGTTCCCTTCACTCTTCTTCCTTCCTTCGTATCCTTCTATTAACATGCTTTCCGTTTTATCTTCTATTTCTCTATCGTTCCTTACTTCGCATCTATTTTGTTTTCTCCACTTTCATTATCTTTTTTCTTCACTCATTTCTTGTCTTTGTGTTTACTCGTTTTCTGTTCTTTCCTCTGTTTCTTTTCCGCTCTTTCAAAAATCGTCTTCACCCCCAAAATTAGCGTTGCTTCTCTTCTCTTCATTCCTCTTGTCTTCTCATCTCTACTAATCTTCTTAGTTCTACAACTATCTCTATGATCATCTTTGCTCCTCTCTTCTTCTCCCTTTTGTTTCTCTTGTTTCCTTCCTCCCTCTTTCCTCTCCTCTTTCCTTTCCTTTCCTCTTCTTTCATATGTTTCCTATACTTATCTTTATCATCACGTTTACCTGTCTTCCATTCTCCTTTTCCTTCTTTTGTTTCCTTCCTCCCTCTTTCCTCTCCTCTTTCCTTTCCTTTCCTCTTCTTTCACATGTTTCCTACACCTACCTCTATCATAACTTTTGTCTGTTTCTTCCATCTTCCTTTTCATTCTTTTATTTCCCTTCCTCTCCCTCCCTTCTCCCCTTTCCATTCCTTTTCTCTCCCCTTCACATATTTTCTTTACCGCTGGCTCTCTCTTCTCTCTTCCGTTTGCTTCTTTTGTTTCCCTTCCTCTGTCTCTCTCTTTTTCCCCTCCCCTATCCATTAGTTTCCTCTCCCTTCTCTTTGTATTGCATCAAACCCTCTTGTTGTGTCACTCCTCGACCTCGCACTGACGTTGCAAAATGACTTGACATCAACAAATTGTCAAGTTCACTGATGCATCCTCCGGCCAGGGTGAAATTGATGGCGGGGTGACGAAGGAGCGAACGGGAGGCTGTGTGTTGAAGGGAGGAGGGGAAGAGGGCTGAGGGGGCGAGGGGGAGAGAGAGAAGGGAAATTGGTTGGCTGTTTGGGGTTGTGAGGTTAATCGATAAGGAATGTTGACAATAGGCAGGAGGGTGAAAGAGGATGAACAGTGATGGGGTTTAATGTTTGTTGGGAGAGGATGGGAATGTTAGGGAGAGGAGAGGAATGGAGAGAAAGAGAAAACACGGGGGTGGCGAGAAGAGAAAGAAAGGAGAGAAAAGATGGATTGAGAAGGAAAGAGGGGAAGAGGAGATTGGAAGCACAGGGAATTGAAAGAATGGATGGGATGGGAAAGGGAAAATGTAAGGGGAGGAATTCAATGGGGATAGTGGAGGGGGAAGTTTGGAGTCTGAAGAGGAGAGGAATGGAAGGAAAGAGGAATACGGAGGTGGGGAAAAGGGAAAGGAAGGATATCAGATATGGCGAGGGGAGGAGAGGAGGGGAAGAGAAGGAGATTGGAAGCACAGGGAATTGGGAAAACGAAGAAGGGAAGATGGAAGAGGAGGAACTATATAAGGATGGGGAGAAAAGATGGAGAATTAAAGGGGGATGGGATGAGGAGGAGAGAGGAAAGCGACAAGAAGGAAATGAGAAAGGAAAAGGAGACGGGAAGAGAAGGGAAGAGAAAGGGACGTTGGGAAAGGAGCGAAAAGAGGAGAAGGAAAGCGAAAGTAAAAAGGAAGAGGGTTGGGAAGGGACGTGGAAGCGGAAAGAGAAGAGGAGGAAACGGAGGAAGAGGAGGAAGAGGAGGAGGAGGAGGGAACAAAAGACTCGCAACATCCATTCTCTGTCTTGCCGACTTGACTGACTTGGGTAACTGACTGACTGACCGACTGACTGGCTGACTGGCTGACTGAGGGTGACGACACGGGGCTTTACATGCATGGCTGCCGGGGTGAATGGATGAATGAGTGACTAATATAAATGCCTGAATGACTCCAGGCTCGGCACACGCTCCCCTGGTATCGTTCCTTTGCTTATAGTCTGTCTGTGCTCGCCTTTATTGTACCTGTGCACGAATGAATGAATGAATAGTTGAAAGCCTGACGAAGTAAATGAATATATGATTAAATAAACTGACTGAAAATACAAGCAATATGAGAGAAATGAGCGAAGAGGGAAAAAGTGAATAAGAAAAGGAAGATGAGAAGGAAAACTAAGAGATGAGAAAAGAAAAGAAGGAGAAATGACAAGAAAACAAAGAGAAGATACCAGGACAGACGAATGAAACGAGAGAAATTAACCGAGACAGGAGGAGAAGAGAGAAAACGAAGAGAAAAGAAGAAATGAGAACAGGGAAGAATTGAAAAGAAGGGGAAGAAAAGAAGGGAAGCTGAGATGAGGAAGTCGAGAGGTAAAGAAATTAAACGAGACAAGAGGAGAAGAGAGGGAAAGAAAAGAAGAAAAAGGGAAAAAGTGAATAAGAAAAGGAAGGTGAGAAGGAAAACTAAGAGATGAGAAAAGAAAAGAAGGAAAAAATGACAAGAAAAAAAAGAGAAGGAAAGAGAACAAATAGGAGAGGACAAGATATCAGCGGCACCTTTGACCTGACCTCTGCTTATCACTCATCTGTGTTCACCTATTTTGTTCGCATGAGTAAAAGAATGAATAATCGAAAGCCATATAAAGATAAATCAATATCAAAACACATGACTAACGGGAATGACTTACGTTCACTAATTATGGTTTACATCATATAATTTACCTGGGTTTTTATTTCACCTGAGCACGGATGGACAGGCGAATAATTATCTACCTGAGTGAATGGATGAATAACAGGATTGCGTCACTGTTCCCCTCCCACCTTCTCTTATACATCATGCATACGTGGGCGTCATTACTTACCATTATACGAGTAAAAGTGAATGATGGCCCAACAGAATGATTGAATAACTTGAGTGAATGTGAAAGAGAACGGCTAAAAAAAGTATTGACCGTTCCCTTGACGTCATTCTTAAATCACCATCATCACTATCATCATCATCTTTTTTTGTGTGTGTGTGGGGTGAGTGGGGGTGAGTGGGGGTGAGTCTGTGTGTGTGTGTGTGTGTGTGTGTGGATGGGTGTGAGTGTGTGTTCCCTCAATCCATAAACCTAGTCTTGTCACACACTTTCCGTCACCTTCATTTCTCCCTGATTCATCACATTCCAACGCACTGTCATTCACATTCATTTTTTTTTTACTTGTCGCTATTTTTTTTTTCCACTCCACTCACCGACAGTCCCCTCACCGCCACCTTGACCACCACCACCTCCACCATCACCACCACCATCACCATCACCATTACCACCTCCATCACCATCACCATTACCACCTCCACCACCACCATCACCATCACCATTACCACCTCCACCATCACCCTCACCACCACCACCATCACCATCACCACTACCACCATCACCATCACCACCACCACTTACACCACCACCACCATCACCACCACCATCACCACCACCATCACCACCACCACCACCTCCACCATCACCACCACCACCACCACCATTACCACTAACACCACCACCACCCTCTGTTGAGTTCGACGAAGTATGATAAAGTGAAGAACAAACAAGAAGGAAAAAAAACCCAGTGTCATATTCGTGGAAGGTTTGAAGTTAGTGCATTCTTTAGCCCCTGAATCAATGGGGGAGGGGGGGGGAGGGGGGAGAGGGGGGGATGCTCAAATTCATTACACAATATTCACTGACAGGTTTGCGGTCTTTTCCTTTTCTTTTTTTGTACACTGCCTTTCCTCTTTGCCAGGCTGGACATTTTTTTTTTTTATTATTTGAAAGGCGCGCGCGAGAGAGAGAGAGAGAGAGTAAACTGCGTCTTCATTCGTTTGACTTCCAAGAAAATAAAAGTTGACATCGTTTGGACAAGAAATTAAAAGTGTTTCCGGGCGTTTCCGAGAGAGACTTGAAGTTCTTGGTTTGCTGAGGAGGAGGAAGGGATGATGATGATAAGGAGGAGGAGGAGGAGGAGGAGAAGGAGGAGGAGGAGGAGGAGGAGGAGGAGTGTAGTAGTAGTGGTAGTTCAATAGCATTCCATTCCTTCTTTTTCTCTCTTCCCTTATTCATTCTTTCCTTCCATCCATCCTTCCTCTCACCTCTTCCTTGCTATCTTTATCCCGTCCCTCTTCCATTTCTTCCTTCCTTTCTCCTCCTCCTCGAGCCTAATTTCCCTCTTTATCTTCCATTTCTTCCTTCCGTTTTCCTTCTTCTTCCCCTCCTGCCTCTATTCCACTTTCTCTTCCCCTCTCCCATTTTTCCTTTCTCTTCCATTCTCCTCCTCCTGCTCGCCTAACTGACCTCTTTCTCTCCATTCCTCCTTCTGTTCTCCTTTCCCTCACCCTATCCTACTTTTCCTTCCCTCTCCTATTTTTTCATCTCCCTTGATTGTCCTCACACCTGCCTCGCGAGCAATCAGAGGCAGGTGAGGAAGGCAGGTGCTATTTTTGTGTATACCTGGAGGAGCTGCGTCTCATTCCCCTCATTGAGACCAACGTGGATCAACACTCACCTGGCCGTTTGTCTTCACCTGTGATTAGCTGCTGCAGGTGTGGGGGTATTCTTGGGTCCGGTGACGTTCTGAAATAAATAAAGGAATGAGGTTAGGGATTGTGATATTGGCTTTTCTTTATATTATAGCTTAACGAAATCATAAACTCTTGGGTTCAGCGACGTTCTGTAATAAAGAAGAAATAAGAGGTTAGGGATTACTATATTGTTTTTTCTTTTATAGTTCAACAAAATATGATAAATAATAATGAAAAATAATGAGATGGAATGGATATGAATGGTCCAGTGACGTTTTGTTATGAATAAGAGAGAGGTGGTAGTGATCATTATATTGTCTTTTCATATATTAGAGTTCAACAAAATATAACAAATAAAAAAGAAAGAATAAGATTGCATGGAAATGAATGGTCCAGTGATGTTTTGTTATGTATAAAAGAAAGGTGCAAGTGATCATTATTTTGGCTTTTTCTTATAATATAGTTCAACAAAATATGACAAATAAAAAAAGAAAAAGAATAAGATTGCACGGAAATAAACGGTACAGTGACGTTCTATTATGCATAAAAGAAAGGTGCTATATAGTGATCATTATATTGACCTTTCTTTACATCATAACTTAGCGGAATAGTATGACATAATAGAGGAGAGACTGTGAATGAGATGGAGGGCTTTTGGTAAACAGAGTAATATTATAAACATCACCTTGCCACCCTCCCTGAAGAGAAAGGAGAACAATCAGTGTATCCCGCTAGTTCTGACATGCCTCAGACACCTACGCCTCGAAAGCGATAGAGAAAGTTAGGAAGCGCACAAAAGGAGATGGAGAGAAATGCGGGCTTTTTTTTCATGTGGGTTTTTGGTAATCAGAGTAATATCATAAATAGCAACCTGCCACTCCCCCTCAAGAGAAAGGAGGACAATCAGTGTATCCTGCCCGTTCTGACATACGGCTCAGAAACTTGGCGCGTCGAAAGAGATATAGAGAGAAAGACAGGAAGTGCACAAAGGGAGATGGAGAGAAATACAGTTTTTTTTTCATGCTGGCTTTTTTTCTTCATTATTGCTTTCCTTTTTTTTTTTTGCCCTTCAGCTGTTTCCTTTACTGTAAAAAAAAAGAAAAGAAAAAGGAGGTAAGTATTTCATAAAGTAAGTTAGGAAAGGCGTTAATTGAGCGGTGAGTAGCATTTTATAGACATTCCCTTGCACATTCACTCAAGTTATTCAGTCATTGTGAGCAAGATGAAAGAACAGACAATGAAGGAGTGAAGATATTTTTGATCATACAACTCCAATCCATTCACAAAGCAAGCCTATTTTTTCCTTCCTTTTCTCTCATGGTTATTTCATTTCCTATCCTTGCACACTTTTTTATTTTCTCTGATCAAACTTCATTTCCAACATGCTTCCTTTTTCCTACTTCCTTTCTTTCTCTTGGTCAGTATTCTTTTTCGCCCTTGCCCTCCCTGTATTAGCCTTGACGGGAATATCTTTTATTTTTATTTTCTCTGATCAAACTTCATTTCCAACTTGCTTCCTTTTTCCTACTTCCTTTCTTTCTCTTGGTCAGTATTCTTTTTCGCCCTTGCCTTCCCTGTATTAGCCTTGACGGGAATTCTTTTTTTTCTCTGATCAAACTTCATTTCCAACATGCTTCCTTTTTCCTACCTCATATTTTATCTTGGTCAATACTTCTTTTCGCCCTTGCCCTCCACTGTATTAACCTTGACGTGAATATTTTTTTCTTTGATCAAACCTCACTTACAACATGCTTCCTTTTTCTACCTCATATTTTCTCTTGGTCAATACTTCTTTTCGCCCTTGCCCTCCACTGTATTACCCTTGACGTGAATGTTTTTTCCTCCCATCATTTGTCAATCCAAGTATTTCCTCTCGTACTCTTTCTATCCAGTTTCCTTCCTTGTTCCCGGATCTCAATGTGTCAACCTTCACCTGGACACATAGTCTTTAATACTCTGGTTCACACGCTTCGGTTCCTTTCTTAGTTCCTGTTAGGTTTGCATCGTCCTTATTTCTTTATTTTTTTTTCTATCTAGTTTCCTTCCTTGTTCCCGGATCTCGATGTATCAACTTTCACCTGGACACATACTCTTCAATACTCTGGTTAACACGCTTCGGTTCCTTTCAGTTTTCTTGGTAGGTTTGTCTCTTCCTTATTCCTTTTCCTCTGTCCTTGTTCTTCCTCCCCTCCCTCCCTCTCATCCCCTCTGAATCCGTTTACAAAATACGCTCCAATTTTTTCTTTCGTTTACATGCATTCAGTCAGCCTTTTTTCCTTTGTTTCCTTATTCTTTCATTTTTGGTCTGGTATAAATTTCCTTTTCTCCTCCTCAGTTAGTTTGTCTTTTCTCTTCCTCTCTTTTCTTTTATTTTATTTTAGTCTGTGTTTTCCTTGATTCTCTTTTTATTGATTAGTTTTTCCCCTTTTTCTTTCTTTCTTATTTACCTCAGTTCGTTTTTTCCCTTACTTCTCATTTTCTTAGTTTCACCCTCTTCCTCTCCTTTTTCTTCTTTTCCTTAGTCTGTCTTTTTCCTTTCCTCTTCTTTTCTAAGTTAGTTTCCCCTTATTCCTTTCTTCTTTCTTATTTCATTGTCTTTTCCTTTTTTCCTTACTCAGATTTATCCTTCTCCTCTCTTCCTTGCTTTTCCTGTCTGTCTTTTTCCCGCCGGGCCTTTCATCTTTCTTATTATTCTTTCCCCTCCCACTCCCCTTTATCACCTTCCCTCTCCGTTTCCTTCCCTCCGGCCTCGCTCCCTGCCTTCCCAGCTTCGCCACACAGCGGGGAAGAATTTGTCCTTCGGCAAACATAATATTACTAGCAGGATTTTTGGGCTCGGTTTCCTGCGAGCTTATTTTTTTTTCCTTTTCTTTTCCCGGGCGAGGAGCGGGGAGGAAATTATGTGGGGCGTTAGGGAAGGAAAGGAAATGAGGAGGAGGAGGAGGAGGAGGAGGAGGGAGGAAGGAAAAGATGTAGAAATTTGTTAAGTGGAAGGAGAAGGAGATAGAAGAAGAGAAGGAGGAGGAAGAGAAAAATAAAATAAAACTAAAGTAAAGCGGAGGAGGAGAAGGAGGAAGAAGGAGGAAGGAGGAGGAGGAGGAGGGAGAAAGGAAAAGATGTTGAAGACAGGGTGATGGTAAAATTTGTTAAGTGGAAGGAGGAGGAGATGGAAGAGGAGAAGGAGGAGGGAGAAAAAGAAAAACAAAAGAAAACTAAAAAAAAGGAGGAGAAAGAGGAGAAGGAGGAGGGAAGAAGTAAAAGATGTACAAGAGAGGGTGGTGTTAAAATTCGTTAAGTGGAAGGACAAGAAGATGAAAGAGAAGAAGGCAAAGGAGGAGGAAGAGGAAAAAAATAATAGGAAGCAAAAAAAGAGGAAGAGGAGAAGGAGGAGGGTGAAACAAGAGGAGGAAACAGAGAAGAAGGAATCCGGTAGGGTGGCGAGGGTCAAAGTATAACACACACACACACACACACACACACACACACACAGGGGACGCCACTGACCCAAACGAAGCCGCGAATGACTCAACCTTTACACAAGACTGACTGCCTGACTGACTGACTTGCTCGAATCATACTATCCATGACTCCTCCTCCTCCTCCTCCTCCTCGTTCTTGCCTCACTACACCCATAAGTCACCACCACCATCACCATCACCTTCATCACCATCACCACCAAAGTCACGCTCGCAGGCTTCACCATTCGTCATTACTCTGCAGGATTTCTTTTTTTTTCTTTTGCCATGATAATGAAATGGTGATTGTTCCTGTTGAGGTTCGGCAAGCTTGCACAATGGGTCTGATTCTATTGTGTTGCGCGGCGGAAAGTGATTGTGGTTGTTTTAAGTCATGTTCGTTATACTTATTGTGAGGGAAGGCTGTTGTTATTTCCCTCTCCTGTATAATGTGATGAGTGTTGTTTGTTTGCGTGTTATGAAGTCTCGGTCATGTATTCTTGCTTTCTGGTAATACATTCATAGCAAAGGAGGAAGATTCATGTATTATCTGGGAAAGGAAGTTGTTTTTATTTATCTTTAGTTTCTCTCATATTTTAATCAGTCTGTCTATTTTCTGTCTTCTCTTTTTCTTGCCTTTTCCCTTTTTCCTCTCTTCTTTTTTATTTTACTGCTAATCTTTTCCTCTTTTTTCTTTCTTCTTAGTCAATTTCCCTCGTTTCCTCTCCTTTTTCTTATTTTACTGTCTGTCTTTTTCTCTTGTATCTTTTTCTTACTCAGGTTTCCCTTTTTCCTATCTTCTTCTTTTTATTTTACTGCTAATCTTTTCCTCTTTTATCTTTTTTCTTTTTAATTTCCCTCGTTTCCTCTCTTTTCTCTTACTTTAATGTCTGTCTTTTCCTCTTGTATCTTTTTCTTACTCAGGTTTCCCTTTTTCCCTCTTCTTTTTATTTTCCCATGTCTCTCTTTTTACTCTCAGGCCCTTTTATCTTTCTTCTCATTCTTTCCCCTCCCACTCTCCTTTATCGCCTTCCCTCTCCAAAAGGATGTTTAACAAATTTTTCCAGCACCCTGTCTTCAACATCTTTTCCTTCCTCTCTCCTCCTCCTCCTCCTTCTCCTTCTTCTTCCTCCTTCTCCTCCTCCTCCGCTTTATTTTAGATTTATTTTATTTTTTCTCTTCCTCCTCCTTCTCTTCTTCCATCTCCTTCTCCTTTCACTTAACAAATTTCTACATCTTTTCCTTCCTCCCTGTGTTATGAAGCCTCGGTAATATATTCTTGCTCAAGCTTTCTTTTACTTAGTAGAAGAAAGAAGATTTACGTGTTATTTGTGGAAGAAGGTGGAAGAGAAGGGTGCGTTATTTCTCCCTCATATATACTGAAAAAAAGATGTTTGTTTGCGTGTTATGAAGCCATGATAATATAGTTTTACTCAAGCTTTCTTTTCTCAGAGTAGAAGATGAAGATTTACGTGTTATTTGTGGAAGAAGGTGGAAGAGAAGGGTGCGTTATTTCTCCCTCATGTATACTGAAAAAAAAAAATGATGTTTGTTAGTGTGTTATGAAGCCATGATAATATAGTTTTACTCAAGCTTTCTTTTCTCAGAGTAGAAGATGATGATTTACGTGTTATTTGTGGAAGTACAGTTACGAATTTTCTCTGTTCTTGCTCTACAAAAAATGGATTATAGTTCCACTCTAACCACACCACCGCGCGGGACACACACACACACACACACACACACACACACACACACACACACACACACTCCACACTACAATGCTCATTTCGATAACATATCCGCGCCACACAAAACAATTACATGTCACATACCATTGCACACAGCGACCACACCCTTAGAGAGAGAGAGATAGAGATAAATACATAGAGGGAGAGACAGTAAGGGGGGGAGGAGGGGGGGGAAGGTGTTGGTGTCACGCTCAGCCTCCGCGGAAGGTAATTAGGCACACCTTGCTGGCCAGGTAAGAGAATGCAGGTGTTTCTCTCCAGCCAGTACCGGGTTTTCTTTATTTTCTTTTTTGTTCTCTAGTTTTTATTATCTGATTGTTGTGACGGAGACGCAAGGCCATCGTGTGGTTTCCGAAAATAATCAATAACAATTATATTTATTATTATCATTATTATTATTATTTTTTATTACTTACTGTTATTGTTAGTGTCATTAGTTTATCTTTCTTAACATTAGTGACTTTACCATTTGGATTTACAGTTCTACGAGGTATTATTTTTTTTTTCTCAGTGCATATTCTGTCCCCGTAAACTTTTTCTTTTTTTAATTTTGTCCCTCTGTAATTATATTTTTATTTTGTTGTAAAAAAGAAAAAAAAATAGATGAGAAAGAGGGGGTGAGATAAGAGGAGGAAACAGAGGAGAAATAATTGGGTGGCGACAAGGGACAAAACATCTTATATATATTTCACACACACACACACACACACACACACACACACACACACACATTGTTATTATTTTGTTGATATTTTTTCTAACCATTTTCTTCTTTTAGCTTCAGTTTATTTATCATTTTACCATTTCCTCAATTTTAACACATTACAAAACATTAAAAAAATCAATCAGCCAATCAAGATCCCATAATTTCACTTCATAAACTCATTTCTATTCCTTGCACTCCACACTATACTTATGCAAGGCTTTTAGATGGCTCTCTGTACTACGAGTGCTTGTAGGGCAAAGGTCAAGTTGGGGACATAATACTAAAGCTGCGCGCGGGTTCGATGCTCATCTCCGTCACACTAGAAATCGAATCGTATAATATGCTAGTATGCAACAAAGGAGGAGACACGAGGCAAAATGAAAGAAAGAAGGGAAATATATGAAAGAGCGGTAGGAGTCTATATAAAGATGGACACAGAAGGAAAATAACATACTCGGTAAACTGATTATGTCACTGAGGATATTAAGTCGGGTTGAGGGTTAGCGATGATGTGCTAGTATGATATCGCAACAAGAAAGGAGACACGAGGCAACATGGAAGAAAGAAGGGAAATATAGGTATGAAAGAACGGTAGGAGTCTATATAAAGATGAACACAGAAGGAGAATAATACTCGGTAAACTGATTATGTCATTGAGGATATAAGACGGGCTGAGGGTTAGCGATGATGTGCTAGTATCGCAACAAGGAAGGAGACACGGGGAAAAATAAAAGAAAGAAGGGAAATATATGAAAGAGCGGTAGGAGTCTATATAAAGATGAACACAGAAGGAGAATAATACTCGGTAAACCGATTATGTCATTGAGGATATTAAGTCGGGTTGAGGGTTAGCGATGATGTGTACTCGGCGTCCTATCTCGTCACCTTCGTAAACAAACCGCCTAATTCCATTATTTCTACTTTTCACGAAATCAGAAAAAAACTGTCATTATCTCATTTGGCTAAGATTTAGGCGGAAATGAAAAGGCCAATTCTAGAACACTCAAACCCTGAATAACGAAGGCAACTATACAAAAATGGGCGTCACATTATGAAAAATTGATGTAAACAAAAACCTGGAAATCGCTGAAAAATGACTCGGGCGATTATTTTATGAGGGTGACGATATACATTTTAACCCAGCCGTGAGTCCTTCCGGTACAGATAGAAATGACATCCTTTCTATAGATTCCTTCCCATCACTCCCATTGATTAGTTCCAGCACGTCCCTTTTTGCTGTCCCCGATATGACGGAGAAAGTTTGGGTCACGAGGGAAAGAGGAGGAAGAGGATGACGAAGAAGGAGAGGAGGGGTAGGAGGGAAGGAACATAAATAGAGGAAGGAGAAAACTGAAAAGAAGCTGACTAAGAAATTTGTAGTATATGTGAGGTTGGAATGGAGGGAAATGTGGAGATGAGAGGAAAGATGAAAAGGAAGAGGAAAAGGAAAGAGGAAAAGAAATGGAGGAGAAAGAGGAAAGGTGAGAAGAGGATGAGAGAAAAGGAAAATGGAAAAGAAAAAAAGGGGAAAAAGGTAAGGAAAGAAAGAGGAGAGGGAAAAGGATGACAAGTGGAAAAAGGAAAGACGAAGAGGAAATATGGAGGGGTTCTCTCTCTCTCTCTACCCTACACACACACACACACACACACACACACACACACACACACACACACACACGTTCCCTGTTAACCATGAAAGGAAGGAAAAAGCTGAGTTGGCCATCCCCGGCTCCCCGCCAGCCAGCCAGCGAGGGCAAGATGGAAGGAGGGAAGGGGACGAGAGGAAGGCTGCGGAAAGGAAGGACCGTGCCATCAGTTTTTCCCAGAACGCTTCGTCCCGTTCCAGCCTGGGGACGCGAGACTTAGCGTTTTCATCACTCGGGGACATTAAGTGGGTGGGGACTTTATAAAGCTCGTAATACTGCGCTGAGAAAAGGACCCATCTCGCTTTTTAGATTGTCACCAACTCCATCATCTCCTTCCCTTCCTTCTCTTTTCACCTCCATCATCTCCTTCCCTTCCTTCACCTCCTTCATCTTTCCTTCCTCCTTCTACTTCCATCATTTCCTTCCCTTCCTTCATCTCCTTCCATCTCCTTCATCTTTCCTTCCTCCATCTCCTTCTACTTCCATCATTTCCTTCCCGTCCTTCACCTCCTTCCACCTCCTTCATCTTTCCGTCCTCCATCTCCTACTTTCATCATCTTCCTTTCCTCCGCCTTATTCTACCTCCATCATCTCCTTCCCTTCCCTCACCTTCTTCTACCTCCTTCATCTTTCCTTCCTCCACCTCCTTCTACTTTCATCATCTCCTTCCTTTCCTCCGCCTTATTCTACCTCCATCATCTCCTTCCCTTCCCTCACCTCCTTCCACCTCTTTCATCTTCCTTTCTTCCACCTCCTTCTACTTCCATCACCTCCTTCCCTTCCTCCACCTTATTCTACTTCCATCATCTTCCCTTCATTAACCTCCTTCCATCTCTATCCTCTTCTTCCTTTCCCCCACCTCCTTCTGCTTCTCCTCTACTACAAGCGCTGATACTTTTCATTGTTTCACCTCCATGTTGCTGTCTCGTCTTCTTTCATTCGTAGCACAAGGGGAAGGACCGAGTTCCAAACAAAAGAAAGGATTAAAAAAAGAATTCCCGCTACACATTGTCTGAGAGGAGAAAAATAAACAGACGGTAAAAGTTACGTAACAATCTGGCGCTCCAAGTTTTTTTTGTTTGCTGTTCTTGTTAATTTTGTTTGATTAGGAGGAAAGGCAACTACTACTACTACTACTACTACTACTACTACTACTACCACTACCACTACTACTACTACTACCGTCTCTGCCACTGCTGCGCCATTCCCACAATAATTTCTCTGCTACATTAATCTTGGCGTGGGCGTCCTGGTGTGAGAGAGAGAGAGAGAGAGAGAGAGAGAGAGAGAGAGAGAGAGAGAGAGAGAGAGAGAGAGAGAGAGAGAGAGAGAGAGAGAGAGAGAGAGAGAGAGATGCTATCCACTTCCACACCCTCGCATTTACGACTTGAAAACACTCTCCCAAAAGAAACAAGTAACTCTCATGTATGCTGATGAAGGAGGAGAACGAGGAAGCGAAGGAAGGAGGGGAAGCAAAGACGGAAGGAAGGGAAAGACAAGGATGGGTGACAAAGAACAACAGGAAGAAGACTGAGATAGAGGGGGAATGACATAAGAAGAAGGAAGGAGGGAAGGAGAAAGGAAGTTACGGGAAATATATGGAAAGGAAAGATAAGGATGGGAGACAAAGAACCACAGGAAAAAGACAGAGATAAAAGGGAGATGACACATGAAGAAGGAAGGAAGGAAAGAAGGAAGGAAGGAGGGAGGGAAGGTAAAGATAAGGATGAGAGACACAGAACCAGAGGAAAAAAGACTGAGATAGAAGGGGAATGACATAGGAAGAAAGAAAGAAGGAAGGAAAAGTGAAAATGGGTAAATAAAAGAAGGCAAATAGATGTAGGAACGGTAGGTGTTTTGAAATAAAGATGGACAGAGAAGGAGAGTAACATAGGAAGGAAGAAGAAAGAAAAGAAAAGGGAAAATAAAGGGAGAAAGTGAAAGATAAAGAGAAATAGCTCGAAACCACAAGGAAACACTGAGATAGAAGGAGATTAAAGGAAGGAAGAAAGACGAAAGAAAGAGAGAGTAAAGGAAGGAGATTAGAAGAGATAAAAATAGACTGCAGTGAGCTATGTGAAAAAAGATAAGCAAAAGAATGATAAAACATGAAGGAGGAAGAAAGGAAGAAATAAGAAAGGAAGGGAAAATAGTGAAGCGAGGAGGATAGGCAAGATAATGCAGGAGGGCGGTGAATTATGGAAAGAAGAGGGAAAAAGAATAAAGCGAATGAAGGAGGAAACATAATAAGGGAAGGCCAGGCGAGATTATACAGCCGTGAGTTATGGAAAGAAGAGAAAGAGAAGGTGAATTAAGGAAGGAAAAAGAGAATGAAGGAGGAAATATACAGAAAAGGAAGAAGGGAAGGAGAGGTAAGAAAGAACAGCATGCAAAGGGTTATGGGAAGAATAGAGAAATGAAAGAAAGTGAAAGAATAAAAAAGGAGGGAAAAGGAAGGAAGGAAGAAGGAAGGAAAATAGTAATGAAAGAAGAGGGGAGGTAAGAAAGGACGCAATAAGAATGGGTAGAATAGAGAATTGGAAGAAAGTGGATGAAAGAAAGGAAGGAAAAAGGAAAAAAGAGAGGAAGGAGGAAAAATAGTGATAAAAAAAGAGAGGAGGTAAGAAAGAACATCAGTAAAAATGGGAAGAATAGAGAAATGGAAGAAAGTGGATAAATAAAAAAAAAAAAAAAGAAAGGAAGAAGTAAGAAATAAAAACAGCAAATAACTTGAGGAAAGAAGAGAAATATGGAAGAAAGTGAGTGAAAGGAGGAAGGAAAAAGGACGAACAGATGAAGACAAGATGAAAAAGAACTGCAGCGGGTTAAGGAAAGAAGAGAGAGATGAAAGAAAGTGAATAAAAGAAACGAAAAAAATGAAGGAAAAAGTAAAGAAGGAAGGAAATATAGCAAATGAAGGAGGACAGGCGAAAGGAGAGGACAGCAGATATATGTGTGAAAGAGAGAAATGGAAGGTGAATAAAAAAGAAAAGAAAAAGGAAGAAAAGAGAAAGGAAGCAGGAAAGAGAGCAAGGGAAGGAGGACAAGCGAGATGACAGCGGACAGCATAATCAAAAAGAGAGAAATGGAAGAAAGTGAACGAAATATGAAGGAAAATGGAAGAAGGAAGGAAGGAAGGAGGAAGAGGCGAGGCAAGGACATGTAAGATCGCTAATGAGCCATGAAATGAGGTAAAGACGTTGGAAGGTGGAAAGACGGAAGAGAGAGAAAGAAGAGAGGAAGAGACAGGAAGAACGAAAAAGGAAAGAGAAAAGAAGGAAGAGGGAGAATGGAAGAAGATGGAAGAGAGAGGAAAGGAAGAGAGGAAGAACGAAGACGGAGAGAGTAAAGAAAGAGATAAGAAAACCGAAATAGGAAGAGAAGAGAAAATTGGATAGGCGGTGGCTGAGTGGTTAGCGTGCGGGCTTCGCATTCACTGCGTGATGGACGACGAGGGTTCGAATCCCCCGCTGCCACCTGGGATTTTTCAGTCACCGCCGAGTGGCTTAAAACTACCCACATGTTGTCCTGAAGACCACCCATCAACCCGGACTCTAGAGGAAACCGTCCAAGTGAATCAAGAACGAGCTCCGGGGGGCAACATGAGCCAAGAAAAGATGGCGCCACTATAAAGCACTTTCCTGCGCCATGACGGGCTGTAGCCGACTACCATCCAGGCCCCTCAAGAAAGCCTACCGGCGCTATAGGCTGGTAGGTAAAATAAATAAATATAAGAAATGATGAAAATATTATGCGAATCTTACATAACTTCCTCAGTCTATGGCGATGCTCTTTATCTTGTTGTTATTGATGTTTTCCGGAGTTACGCCGGGGGGGGGGAGAGAGAGAGAGAGAGAGAGAGAGAGAGAGAGAGAGAGAGAGAGAGAGAGAGAGAGAGAGAGAGAGAGAGAGAGAGAGAGAGAGAGAGAGAGACTTGGCACAGTTCCGTATGAAAAAAATGAGCAAAAAAAATCATTAATCCATCCTCTCGTGTCTGTGTGTGTGTGTGTGTCTGTGTGTGTGTGTGTGTGTGTGTGTGTGTGTGTGTGTGTGTCTGTGTGTGTGTGTGTGTGTGTGTGAAAATACATAACGTAACTAGGTCGCAATGCCGCAGAATCGATTATCAAGAGAGAGAGAGAGAGAGAGAGAGAGAGAGAGAGAGAGAGAGAGAGAGAATATAGGCCGCCAGTCATCACCCCTTTCTCTCCATCCATTCACCAATTTCCCTCCAATACAACTTTTCCTCCACTATTTTCTCTCCTCTCCCTCCATTGTTTTCCCTTCCCCCTTTCCCCTCTCTACCTTCCTTTTATCCCATTCTTTCTTATCATATGTAGCTATTCATTTATTTTTATTTTTAAGGACATGAATAAAATAAAAATCTCCTCCTTTGTTTTCTTGAATAAATAATGTTGATGAAATATGGTTCTCTCTCTCTCTCTCTCTCTCTCTCTCTCTCTCTCTCTCTCTCTCTCTCTCTCTCTCTCTCTCGCCGGTCAGTCAATTCGTCGGCGGCCATTCACTGTAAAACAAGGCAACACAAACAATAAAACACAAAAGCTCCATTCATCTTGCTCCCGACCGCTAGAGTTCGTGTTTGGATGTGGCTACACTGCGGGGAGGGAGGGAAGGGGGTGGGGAGGTAAATGGGAATGGAAGGGAGGGAAGTGGGTGGGGATATGAAGGGCGAGGGATATGGAATGGAGGAAGGGAGGGAGAGAGGAATGGGTGTGGACAAGGAAGGGGGTGGGGATGGAAGGGCTTGGGAAGGAGAAGGGGAAGAAAGAGCGAGGGAAGGGGTGGGGAAGGAGGCAGGAAGCAGGGCGGGAACATGGAAGGAATGGGAAATCAAGGAGGGGAGAGAAATATAGAGAGGGAGATAATTATACAGAGGAATAGGGAAGTGGAGGAGAAGAAGGGGTTGGGGAATTTAGGAAGGGAGCGAAGGATGAAGAGGAAAGGAGGAAGCTGGGGAAGGGGATGTATGGAAGGGATGGGAAGGAAACAGGAGGGAGGAATGGGAGAAGGAAGCCAGATGGAATGAAGGAAGGGAAAGGATTTGGAGGAATGGAGGACTGTGGAGAAGGGGAGGGAGGACAGGGAGAGAAATGGGGAAGGATGGAGGGGATGGGGAATGGAAAAAGAGGAAGAAAAAAATATGGAGGAATGGAAGAAGGTGGAAAAGGGGAATGAGGAAAGGGAATGGGGAAGGAGGGGGGAGGAAGAGGGGAAGTGGATTGGAGGAAGGCAGCTAAGAATGTGGAGGAATGCAAAAAAAGGGGGAATAGAGAGAAAGGGAGGAGGCAAGGAGTGTCTGAGTGTGGAAAGATTTGGAGGAATAAAGGAAAGAGGGAGAGAGAGAGGGAGGAAATTAGGAATGAAGGAAGGGAGGCAAGGGAAGGATGTGGAGGGTGAGAGAAGAGAGCGGTGGAAGATAATAAATAAAACGAAAGAAATGGGTGAGGGAAGGAGGAAAGGAGGTGAGAGAATGAAGAGGGAGTTTGGAGAAGTTTGTTTTTCACATTTTTTTCTTTTATTTTTGTTCCTGTCTCGCATCTTTACTTAAACTGTTTGATGTGTTATCCGTTGTGTCTATAATCGTGGTATTTCTTTCGTTTCCTTGCCCAGGTTTCTTATATAACGTCTTTTTATACTTCTGATCCTTTAACTCAACTATACAACCAACATCCCTCTACCAGTCTACCAACATTCAACCAACCACCATTCTTTTTTCACCTCCAAAAACACCGATTTCTCAAACTTTTCAACCAGAGAATTCTTATTTTCAACTAATATTTTCTTTTTCAACCACAATTTCTACCGTTCAACCACAATCTACCGGGCGCTAACCACCACTCAACCGTACAACCAACATATCTTTTTATTGCGTGCTTAAGATTTCGGTTCCGCTCTTCATGGCCTCTTTTTACGAATGACTTAATTTTCCACGTGTCAGCAATCTCGTACAATATAACATAAACGTGTCTCGCTTCTTCTCTCTCCCACACAAACATACACCAGCATACATAACCTTACCACGCACACACACATACACACACATAAAAAAGTTAAGTGCAAAACAGTTAACCTTTTTCTCTCCTTATACCTATCAAGTGTCATCACCCTTAATTTCACAGGTCATAACTATTTGGGTGGTGTCAGGCTACGTAACATTTTAACGACTTAAGGTGCGGCAAGAGATAAATACAGAGGGAAAGAAAGAAAAAGAAAGATGGGGGAGTAAGAGGGAAGTAGGGAGGGAGGGAGAGAGCAAAATTAGTGGAAGGTATGCAATGGTAGAAAATATAGGAGACGAAGAGGAAGGAAATGGAGGAAAGGAGAGAGCAAATGAAAGAGAAGTAATGCTAGAGAAGATTGGAGAGCAAGATTAAAGGTAGGTAAAGGAGGAAGGGATGCTGGAAAAGATAAGAAGAGGAAGATGAAAGGAGTGAGGGATGGAAGGGAGGGAGTATATGGCTGAAAAGTGATGCTAGGAAATATAGAGGAGGAGGAGTGCAATAGGGAAGAGAGGGATGGAGAGCAGATGAGTGATAAGTGATGGTAGAAAAGGTAAGGAAAGCAAGAGGGAAGGAGTGAGGGGTTGAAGGGTGAGAGTATATGGCTGAAAAGTGATGCTAGAAAAGATAGAGGAGGAAGTGTGAGGTAGGGAAGAGAGGGAGGGAGAACAAATGAGCTGTAAGTGATCCTAAATACCAGACCATTTACATAACTTGTGTGTTCTCGTGTTGCAGGGTGGCTGGCGGCGCCGTGGCAACCCTCGGTGAATGCGCAGGCCTGGCGGGTGAGTTGCGTCGTCAGAGAAAAAAATGAGATAATTGCTTGTTTTTTTAGTTTTGTTTTCCTTTAGTTTTGATGTCAGTTTGCGGTCTTCATGTTCCTCTGAGGTCGTTGTTTAGATGTGTGCTTGTGTTTGTTTGTGTTTGTTTATGTGTGTTTCTGGTAATTGCTTATTTTTGTGTTTTGTTTTGATTTAGTTTGATGTCAATTTTGCCGTCTCTGTTTTTTTTTTTTTCTTTCTGTGTCGGCTGTTTGATTGTGTGTTTGTGTGTATGTATAACTGTTTTCTTTTCCCTTTCGATTGTTTTAAAAATTGTTTGTGTACCTTTGTGAGTGGGTGTGTCTTGTATTCGTCTCTCTCTCTCTCTCTCTCTCTCTCTCTCTCTCTCTCTCTCTCTCTCTCTCTCTCTCTCTCTCTCTCTCTCTCTCTCTCTCTCTCTCTCTCTCTCTCTCTCTCTCTCTCTCTCTCTCTCTTCTCTCTTTCCCTCCTCCTTACTTACGTCTCCTTCCTTTCACTATCTTTTCAAGTCGCTTCCTTCATTCCTCCTCCTCCTTCCTACCTTCTTGCCCTTCCTTCTTACTATAACCCCTTTCCACTTTCCTTATTTTCTTTCCCCGTTGTTTGTTTCTCTTCCTTTCCTTCTTTCTCTGTCCTTCACTTTCTTCCCTTTATCTTCTCTTTGTTTCCTTTCCTCCGTATCATTTTCCCTCCCCATTTACGTTTTCTTCCTCCATTCTCTGCTTTCCTTGCTTCTCTTCTTTCCCTTCCTTTCCTTTTCTTCCTTTGTGTTTTTTTCTCCTTCCTTTCGTTTCCTTTCCTTGTATCATTCTCGCCTCACTTCCATGTCCTTTTATTTCCTTCTCATAACTTCCATTCCTCTTTTCTCTTTTCTACATCTCCATTCTTTTCTCTGTTTCCTCTCCTTCCACTTAACCCAGACGCATGTTCTCTCTCTCTCCTAACCTCCCCTCCTTCCCTTCCTCCTCACCCTCATCTCCATTCCTTCCTCTCCCTTCCTCCCCTCGCTTTTTCCTTCCCTCTCTCTCTCTCTCTGTGCACATGTCAGTCAGCTGGGTGTGTGCCTGGGGAGTGGGGGGGTGCGCGGGGATAATAAGGAGGGAGTGACAAGGGAGGGAGAGTGAGTGTGAGTGACTTGGAGTTGCGTGTGTTCATGTTAACGTCAGCTGGGGGAGACTGTGTGTGTGTGTGTGTGTGCGTGTGTGTGTGTGTGTGTGTGTGTGTGTGTTGTTATTGTTAATGTAAGCCGAGAGTTTGTTTATGCTGGCCTTTACTTGTGTATGAGTTTGAGAGAGAGAGAGAGAGAGAGAGAGAGAGAGAGAGAGAGAGAGAGAGAGAGAGAGAGAGAAGGAAAATATTGTAGAAAATAAGCGAATAAAACAAATATCCTAGAAATCCCGAAAGAAAAGATGTAAAAGAAAATTAAAATTAAAATCTGAGAAAAACACAAACATCGAAGGGAGAGAGAGAGAGAGAGAGAGAGAGAGAGAGAGAGAGAGAGAGAGAGAGAGAGAGAGAGAGAGAGAGAGAGAGAGAGAGAGAGAGAGTGTTCACTATTCCCTCCTTTCCTCCCGAGACTCCACTATTCCTTCCATCCCTCCCTACCTTCACTATCCCCTCCTTCCCTCCCTAACTCCATTCCGCCCTCCTTCCCTCCCTAACTCCACTCCCTCCTCCTTCCCTCCCTAACTCCACTCCCCCCTCGTTCCTTCCCTAACACCCTCCCTTCCCCCAGTCCTCCCCCACCGAGGCGCCGCAGGGAGGGGAGCGCCTGGACTCTCAACACTCCGTCATCCCCCTCGTCAAATTCTCTTGTCGAGGGAGGAGCGAAGGTTACTACGGGGACATGGACTTCGGCTGCACCGTCTTCCACTACTGCACCGGGGAGTCCCAGCGCTTCTCCTTCAAGTGTGACGAGGGCATGAAGTTCAATGAGGTGAGGGACTGGGATGAAGGGTTGATGTGAGTGTGATGAAGGGATGAAGTTTAATGAGGAGGTGAAGGGATGAAGTTTACTATGGAGGTGAAGGGAAGAAGTTCAATGAGATGAGACTTTGATGAAGGGAATGAGGGATGAGGGGATGAAGTTTAATGAGGAAATGAGGGGGTGAAACTTAATGAGGTGAGTGAGTGACTGTAATGATGAAGAGATGATGAGGTATATAAGTGACTGTGGTGAGAAGAAGTTAGTAGGAGATGAAGTTTAATGATAATGAGACGAATGGCAGTGATGAGATGAAGTTTAATGAGGCGAAAGACTGTGGTGAGAAGTTTAATGAAGTGAGTGAGTGTGATGAGATGAAATTTAATGAAGTGCGTGAGTGTGATGAGGGGACGAAGTTTAATGAGGCGAGGGTGATGAGGGAATGAAGATTAATGAGGTGACGATGAGGGAATGAAGTTTAATGAGGCGAGGGTGATGAGGGAATGAAGTTTAATGAGGTGACGAAGAGGGAATGAAGTTTATGAGGAGGCGGAGTGTGATGTGTAGGGTGTGATAGCGTGTCTTGGGTCCGTTTATAATTCATGTGTTCCGAAAGTATTGTGTTGCGTAGTCTCGCCTCTGACAAATCAACGCTGAAAACTTTGGGACATTCTTTTTGTTTGTAGTGTTTGTTGTTGTTATTTTTTTGTTATTTTTGTTCTGCTTTAGTTTCTTTTTCTTAATTTTTCCAGTTTTTTCTTCTCATTTTTTCTCGTTTTGCTTCTTTTTCTATTTTTTCTTTGTTTTAATCTGACATTGTTTTTATTATCTTTAGTAAACTTTTTGTAATGGAAGACATTTGTTGAGATTCTTCCATGCCATCACCTAACTTTTGTAATTGGCGAGACTTTTCTTAACGTGACAGTTTTTTTACTATCTTTATCTTTGGTAATTTTTTCGTAATGGAAGATTTAATTACTTTTTCTGAGGCCG
This sequence comes from Eriocheir sinensis, assembly GCF_024679095.1. NCBI lineage: Eukaryota > Metazoa > Arthropoda > Malacostraca > Decapoda > Varunidae > Eriocheir > Eriocheir sinensis. The sequence continues at coordinate 22,459,944 of NC_066513.1, read as the reverse complement.
TTATATGACTTTTTTGTCGATCTAAGAAACTTTTCCTCTAACCAACACACTTTTTACCGCCTTGCCCTGAACCTTTACTCTGCAACATGTCACTCTAAAGTTCCGAACCTGTCCTTCGTACCTTTAACTTTTCCTCAGCATCACGTTACTCTAAACTTCTCTCTTCGCGGAAGCTTTCTTTAACCTGTCGGATTATTTTTAGACCTTGCTTAAGCTCGCTATACTGAACCCTTTTCACGGCGAAGGCGCGGTACAGGGAGGGTATTAACACGCTGGGGTCACCTGCTTCTGGACTCTGCTTGCCGTGACCCAGACCCCGACAGGTGTACTCCGTCAGTCAGGCTTCACCACGCGGGGAAAAAAGCGTTATGTTTTGTGTTGCTGAGTTGTATGGCTTCCGCTGACATCGAGATAACCTTCCAGTCCACCTCTTGAGTATATCACGTTTTTCTCCCGTTACTTTCCTGTTTCTAACCTTCAGGAGACACGCACAAGACGCCACACCCTCCTCTTACACCCGCCGCTTGTAGCGTGACGGTATGACCCAAGAAAGTCGTTTTCAGTCTGGCTGGTGACCTTGTCGTGTCGGTGGTGGTGATGCTCGGTGCCTTGATGCGCTGAGTCACACCACGACAGGACGGGAGCAGTGAGAGGGGTGTCGCTGTGCCATGTGTTGAGGGATGGGGGTTGGGAGATGGGGGGGAGGGGGGGACTTTCTCTTCAAGTATCTATATATATAGTGTTTGGTGGTGTCTTCCCTGGCCATGTGTAAAATACACTGTGTAAACATTCTGGTGGGGGGTTTTACTTCTTCATCCCCCCCGCTCCTCCTCTCTTTCTTTCTTTGCACACACACACACACACACACACACACACACACACACTCATCTGTTCTCGTTCTTGCAGATGACCATCTCCTGCAGCGCCGGCTACTTTGGGGACTGCAGCCACCCGGACCTCGTGGGTTCCGCCGGCCGCAACAAGTCCAACGCTCCGATCACCGCCCACAGCTTCATCAAACTTCCTGGCTTCATCAAAAAGGCCGAGGAGGAAGGCCTAGGCAAGTCAGACCATCCACTGCCCTTCACTCAACACAAGAATCCTGTACGCGACATAAACAACAATTACTTCGACTCTAATGACCAGGAACCTGATGCCTCAAATAGAGTCGCAAAGGAAAAAGGTAACAGCATCAAACGCTCGTCGTCCTCAAGAACGTTTGAAAGCCCAATGATGTCGGCTCTGTCAGCCTTCGCCTCGCTCGCCAACATTCCGCTGGACAGCGCCATGCTCGCCAAAAGCCATCGCGAGGACCGTTCAAGGGACGTTGATCATCAGGACAGCTTCGGCGAGGTGGATAGAGCCTTCCTAGCCAATCCGTCTCCACGCCGCCAGCCGCAGCACAAGCAGGGCAGCGGCAGCTTCTTCCAACTGCCTTTCTTCCAGACCGAGACTAAGAAGGGCAGGGCCGTCCCCCACCACCCCCCGCCGCGTGCCCAGAGCATCGTCAAGACCCACCACCCGCGACCACACCCAAGACCCGATGCCCAGGATCCCTACGTGGAGCCGCCGCCGCGTTACCAGCGGCCTCCTCAACGCTACCCGCCTGGCGAAGACTACGACGACCCTCATGATGACCGCTATGACTCCGTGCAGAGCAAGACTACGACAAACTCCTTCCGGCCGTCGTCACTGCTGCACGGCGGCAACAACGATGACTTCCGGCCTGTGACGGAGGCCAGCCGCGCCCCGCCCGCCCTTGAAGACGATGAGCTGGCCCGCCCCCACAGGGAGGCTCAGGGCGGCGGCGCCGTCTCATCCACCTTCCAAAACTTTTCGCCTGGGTTTTCCCAGCAAGGCTCCGCCCCCAGGTTCCCCGCCCATAACACATTCAACAACCCTGCCCAGAACACTTTCAATAACCCCGCCCAGAACACCTTTAACAACCCCGTCCAGAACACCTTTAACAATCCCGCCCAGAACACCTTCAACAACCCCCCCCAGAACACCTTCAACAGTCCCGGCCAGGAAGCCCCGACAGGGTTCCTCTCTGAACCACGCTTCCCCTCCACGGGCGGCGGCAGCTTCCTGTTCCACCGGCCGCCCGTTCCCTCGCTCGTCACCAATGCTCCTTTCCACCACGTGCTGCCGTCTGGGACAGGCTTCCGCCCCACCCCCGCCCCGCAACTACAGCCACAGGGCGCCTTTGGCTTTCGGCCGCAGCCCCAGCCCAGCCACACCGGTGTTCGCCAGCCCATCCCGACCTTCAGTGGTCAGCCTCAGTCACAGGCGGCCCCAGGTTTTGGTCAGCCATCCCCTCAAACATTTGGTCGACCTCCAGCGCCTCGGCCGGTGCAAACCTTTAGCTTCCCTCAGCCTAGGCCGCCTCAGTCCCCGCCCTCCATCTTCGGGCAGGGATTCACTACCCAGCCCTCCATCTTCCCGCAGCGCCTCACTCCCAAGCCAGTCTCGCCACAGTCCCCACAAAGCTTTGGCCGTCCATCCAATCCCCCGGAGCCGCTCAACGTGTTCAACCTTGCCGCTATTCCATTACACACCACAAGTGACTTTGGCGCACCGCCGCCGCCACCACCAGGCTTCTCTCAGTCGAGTGATCCAGTGCGCAACACCTTTAAAATTTCCTCTCCATCATCGATTGTAGCGACTACTCCAACTCCTTTGGATGACTCTGGCTTCGGGAATACAGAACTGCAGCAGGAGAGTCCTCTGGGCCAGGATGACACACAAAAGGAACAACCTGAATCAAATCCTACTCCTGCTCGAAGGCCGACAAGACCCTCTGCTTCCCGCCGTCGCCCCCTCACCGGCAGCAGTGACACCTCACGGACGCCTCAAAGCTCTTCTCGTCTTCCTGACTCCAGCACCGATAACATTCCTTCGCCCCCAGATAACGCTGATGCATCGGAGGCCTTTGGCCGCCCATTGCAGGGCAGACGAAGAGGCAGGCCACGGGGGAGGCCTGAGGAAGGCGAGAGGCAGAACACCAGACGCAGGCCGGTCAGCCCCAGCACCGAAGAGCCTGAGCGTCTAAGGCCGTCCAGAACGCGACAGCCCAGTCAGCCCCTCGGCCCAACACTCTCACGCACCACCCAGGAGGAGCTTCCAACCCAGCCTGGCAGAAGACTACCGCAGGCGCCAAGGCTTCACCCGCACCCTGTCTCCACGGTGACCGAGGACCCCTTCGTCCTCACCACGCCCTTTACCCCCCACACGCCGGATCCATTTTCTCGCTTCCCTGACACCTTTAACCTCCAGTCTGAGGAACACTTCCAACACTCGCCTGACGTGTTCAACTTGCCCACAGGTGTCGGCGGCGCCCCTGACAGCCCCCAGTACCTCGGCAATGACCTCCACCCTGACCTTGGGTTCGGCAGTGGCCCGGGAGATGTGGAAGGGGAGGGCCTCGGCGCCGTGGAGGAGGTGGAGGAGGACACTAATGTCATTCAACCTGCTGAGGCCGACCTCTCCCTCGTGCCTGACGAGGCTTCGGCTGCCCCATCCTCGCCGCTGCCAGACACCACCACCGCCAGCACACCGCTCCGCCGTCGCCCCAGCATGAGGACACGCTTGCGGTCACGCCCTTCCCTACGCACCACCACGCCGCCTCCTGACATCCTCCACCCCGAGGATACCACCCAGTCTGACTACGACTATTCCGAGGACTCCGTGACGACCACCGAGATACCGGCCATAGAGGACACGCTAGGGACCACCACGACACTCTCGCCCTTCAGACAGAGACTCCAGGACCGTCTGGATCGCCTCAAAAACAGGCGGAGACAAAACTACGCCTCCCACACCACCACCAGGACCTTGACCTCCTCACGCCGCACCACCACGCAGCAGCCCACCACTAACCAACGAGGCGCCGACCGCTTCGCTGCCTCTCAGCGCGACTCTGACGATGAGGCAGACGCTGACCAGCCTGTGACTACAGTGTCTCCGCGACGCCGCCTGCTGAGGCCGAGTGGCCTTGACAGAAACAAATTTCAGAGCTTCAGGAACAAGCTGAGGAGCCGTATCAGGAGCAGAGTGACGACCTCAGAGACTTCGGAGACGGAGGAGGACACGACCGTCGTTCCGGAGACCACGGAGGAGGAAGAGGCTCCAAGCGGAGGACGAGCCAGAAGACTTAACAGGTTTAAACCCAGGCCAACGGAGAGCCACAGAGAAGGTGTTCTTGTAGTGAAGGAGATTCTTCGATCACCAGACCAGGAGACTCAAGAGACCACTCGGCTTGAGGTGTCAGAAAAGACGACGCTGGAGCACAACCGGGATCATCCTGACGGAGGGGACGCATCGGCCACCACCGAAGTATTTGGAGGGAGGAAAGGCGACAAGAGAAATCCCATCGACCTGCAGGAGGATGGTGAGGAGGGTCACACGGAGCCACCGGAGCCTGAGGCATCCGCTGGCCCCGGCTTCCAGGGCAGGAGGATCGTCGATCCCAATTTCAGAGCACGCTTCAGGCAGTTTTTAAAGAACAGGAAAAATAAACTCAGTGCGAGATACAGAGCGTCAGGAGGCACTGACGAGGAGTCAGAGGGACAGGAGGACGTCGCTGACGCCGAGGAGGGTCAGCGTCTTGGTGTTTTGAGGCGGCCATACTCCCGTCCTGGTGCAGAGGGAGAGTCACACTCTCAGGACAACATAGGGCCAGCGCAGGGGCCACAGCAGCAGCAGCAACAACAGGAAGAAGAAGAACTGAGCGCGGTGCTAAAGGAGAGGGCGGAGAAGTTTGAACAGAGGCGGAAGGAGCTGCGAGACAAGTTGTTGGCCCGTGGGGATGACGGCAGACTAAGCCGCAGGATCCCCGCTCTGCCCTTCAGGGACAACGTTCCTGAGGGAGTCTCGACGAAGGATGAGGAACAGCTTCTACCTGGTGGTGAGAAGAGTGCTCCTACCTCCGAGGCACCACAGGCCCCAGATGAGGAGATGAAAACCACTGAGAGTCCCGTGCAGAAAGTGATCTCAATCGACGGGTTCAGACCGATCATCGAGACGCCTCCCGCACCACCCACACCCACACACCCCAAGCCACAGCAGGAGCCTGAGGTCATTACAGCGCCGCCCGCCAATGAGGATGACGACGTGATGATGCTATTCAAGGTGTCTGCTGGCTTTGGCGGAAGGAAGCAGCAGCAGCAACAGAAGGACGTGACTCGACCTTCTCTCAGTGACCTCCCGCCTCCCTCCACCATGATAGTCCGCGAGATCGGCGCAAAACCCTCCACAAGCCCGGCGCCGCCGCCAGTCACACCCGGGGCCACCACGCCCGTTGTTCCCTTAGAGTCAGACGATGCCATTGAAGATGATCCTGAGGATCCCCACGAAGTCATGGAGTCCCAGCACGCTCCGGTGTTACTCTCCGTGCAGACGGTGCCAGAGCGAGCCTCCCTTGATGACCACGAGGGCCTGGTCCTCACCCCCGCCACCACGAGGACCACCGAGCCGCCACCGCCGCCGCCGCCCTCACCCTCCTCACCCGCCGAGGCTGAGGCAACGTCCTCGCCAGTGCCGCCACGTGCCGGCCGTCCCTCGAGACCTTCCTTCAACCTGGCCGCCGCTTCAGACCGGCGTGGTGGCCCTGACAACGAGGGAGAGGCGGCCACTGGTGGGGCGGCGGTCGCGCCGGCGACGCCGCCGCCGCACCTCACCATCACCATGGCAACGGACTCCCCGTTCCTGCCCCTGGAAATGTTGCTGCCGCTGAGCAGCTCACGGTGAGGCCGCGGCTGCGTCCCCACCAACCCTCCCCCTCCTCCGAGGCACCGCCATGTGCTGCTCACGGCGCCACAGGAAAAAAAAGAAAAAAAAGAAATACTACATGACCTGCCGAGACACCCGCAGCAGCCTGTGCCTATAGTAGTGTCGCCCCGCCCCTCCCCAAACGTTAGGCCTCTGCCAACTTAAAGATTAACCAGCAGAAGCGGCAGCAGCAGCTGGCTTCCTTCAGCCCTTCGCGGCTCACGTGGTGGTTGTGGCACCGGCCCAGCAAGGGCCTCCAGGGGCACACAGGAGCCCCACCGCCACTGTTGCTGGGTGTTATCCCTTATTAGCAATTTTATTTTTCTTATTCTTTATCTTTCTTATCATTACCTACTACTGTCATTATTATTATCGTTACCTCTATCATTATTATTTTTACTATCATTATCACTAATAATATTATTTTTTTTATCATGATTATTTTTTTCATTGTTTTTGATGTCCATTGTTCTTAGCGTGTGACCAGAAGTATTACATAAGCCTAGACTATAGAAGCAGACGCAGCGTCTCGTCGGGGGACAGACAGGGTGCTGTCTAAAGTAACAGGAAACCCTAACAGTTTTTCTTAATTTTCTTCGTCCTGCCTCCAAGGGTGAGGCCGGCCCGGGATTCTTGCTCACTTTCCCCTAACTTATTGTGTTCCAACCTGTGCTGGAAGGCCTTGGGTGTGTGGCCTGAAGCTTGTATCTCTCCATGTAATGTTGTCTGGACGCTGAGTTGCCAGCCTGTGAGTGGCTCTGAGGCTGCTACACACTTTGGTCTTATGGTGCAACGGTGGGGACCAAGGCACCTTAGGCCTGGCTGGACTGCATTGAGATAAAGTCATTCCAGCCCTGTGGCAGGCCTTGAAGGGAAGCAGCGCTGCTTGGCGTAGATGGGCGCCGCGGTGATCGTTGCTACGGGCCGCTGATGAAGGGTTATGAGGGCTCTGCCAGCAATTAGCACTGGGCTCTTCGCTGCCTGGCCTTCACACAACCCAAGGCACAGACCGGGCCGGCATGGCCTTGTACAACCACCAGGTCCTGGTTGCGTCTTGCCTGCCCTCCCGTAAGGCAGTCAGCTGATGCTGCCAGTGGCTGCCTGCCACTCTCCTGCGCGAGAAGCAAGATATGGCAGGTCACAGCGATGGTTACATTAGTTTTTCGTACTGTTATGGTTGTACATTATAACGCACGAATCTCCGTACAGCATACACTCATTGCATAAAATAAATAAATATATATATATATATATATATATATATATATATATATATATATATATATATATATATATATATATATATATATATATATATATATATATATATATATATATATATATATATATATATATATATATATATATATATATATATATATATATATATATATATATATATATATATATATATATATATATATATATATATATATATATATATATATATATATATATATATATATATATATATATATATATATATATATATATATATATATATATATATATATATATATATATATATATATATATATATATATATATATATATATATATATATATATATATATACTGGAACGAGAAGCCGTTTATTCTCACGTATTTATTTTATACACATCTCACAATTTTGTACAAATAAAAGCCGCCATTGTTCATACTCTTCTTTCAATTAACCCTACCTTTTTTTTTTTTTGTGTGTGTGTGTGGTGTGTGTGTGTGTGTGTGTGTGTGTGTGTGTGTGTGTGAGAGTGTGTGTGTGTGTGTGTGTGGTGTGTGTGTGTGTGTGTGTGTGTGTGTGGAGACCTGTAAGAGTTTTGTAACGAGCGGATCCTGCACGCCGCCTGGCACAACATAACGCCCGAGAAAACGAGGTCGTGAGGAAGAAAAATCATGTAACAATAATAAAAACACTCAACATACGAGAGAGAGAGAAAATGTGTGTTTCTGGTCGGCTTACTTATCGGCAATCAATTATTTTTACCTGTTGGCTAGTCAGAGTATTACCTGGAAGTGTTGACACCTGGACAAAGGGAACGAAGAGGAGGAAGAGGAGGAGGAAGAGGAGGAGGAGGAGGAGGAGGAGGAGGAGGAGGAAGAGCAGGAACGATCATTTAGCGGAAAAAGAGGCGGAGGAATGAGGAAGAAGGTAGAGGGGGAGGCGGAGGTATGAGGATAGAGGAAGAAGGTAGAGGAGGAAGAGGAGGAAGAGTAGGAGGAGAACAAGAAGTAGGAATGACAAAGAAAGAAGGAAAACAAGATAGGAGAAACATTATCTGAATAAGAAAAGGTATAGAGAGAGGAGGGAGGAGAAAAGAAGAGAAAAAAAAGAAGCAGGGCGCGGAAGAAAAAAGAAAGAAAGCAAGGGAAGCGGGAGAGGCATGACAAGAGTAACAGGAGAAATAATAAAGGAGGACGGAGGGAGGAGGAGGGGAGGGCGAAACAAGAAGAGAAGAAAAGAGAAAGAAAGAGGTAAATATGATTGATGTGACACCGTGGAGAGAACTTGGAATCTTTTACGAAGGCTGCAAATCACGAGACGAACTTATCATCTCGAAATACTCACTCGCTCTCTTTCCTTCCTTTTCTCTTTTCTCTCTCGCTTCCTTCTCCCCCTCTTATTCCATCTCGGGCTCTCAAATAAGCCTTCATATTGGCGGGCAGCGACGACCAATGATTGCCTCCCGTTTTTCCTTTCATGTTTTATTCCTCCCACTCCACTTTGTCCCTCCTCTTCTTCTCGTCTTCACCTCTTCCTCACTTCCTCCTTACTCTCTTTCTGTCTCACTTCCTACTATGTCTTCGTTTTCGTCTTTCTCTTCTTACACTTTTTCTCTCTTTTTTCTCTTTCTTTCTCCTATACTTTTCCCTCTCCACTTTATTCCTACTCTTCTCGTCTTCACCTCTTCCTCACTTCCTCATCATTCTCTTTCTCTATCTCACTTCCTCTTTTTCCCTCATTTTCGTCTTTCTCTCCTTACACCTTTTTCTCTGTTCCTCGTCTTATTTTTTCTTTCTCAACATCATTTCCTTCTTCTCCCTTTTCCTCTTTCTTTCCCAGCATTCTTTACTCTGGTCTTTTTCTTTCTACGTTATTCCCTTCTTCGGACTTTCCCTCTTTCTTTCCTCACATTTTTTTCTCTCTCTGCATCATTCTCTCTTTCTCTTATACTTTACTCGTAGCATCTTCTCATTACTGTCTATCCTTATTTACCCTTTCTTTATTTTCCTCAAGCTCCTCTTCTTTTTCCTTCACCCCCTTTTCAAATGTGACGGAGATGAGCACTGAGCCCACGCGCAGCTCTAGTGTATATGTCCCTAACTTTGCTAGCCTCCTCCATTCGCCTGCTCTGCCCTCTAATTTTCCTTCTCTTCCTTTGATTAATTAGTCCTTTTCACGCATTCCTGTTCTCTTCTATCTCCTCTCTTCTCTCTCTTTACTCCCCTCCTGTTTCTTCTTATTATTCTTGCTATTTATTTCAGTCCTTCAAATTCTTAAGTCTTTTTCGCCTATCTTTTTCAATTTTTATCTCTTTTCTGTATCTCTCTTTCTCTACCATATGCTTTCCCCTCTTTCTTCATCTTCTCTTTCCCTGTTCTCTCTATATATACCCACTTCCAAACTCTCTCTCTCTCTCTCTCTCTCTCTCTCTCTCTCTCTCTCTCTCTCTCTCTCTCTCTCTCTCTCTCTCTCTCTCTCTCTCTCTCTCTCTCTGTTTCTCGTTATCTCTCTCCCCTTTCATCCAACACCCATTTATGTCTTCTTTTCTTTCTGTTCACTCATCTTCCACTTCTCTAATCCTCTCCACCTCTCCTCACCTCATTCCTCTTCTTCACTCCCACTCCACCTGTCTTTCCACGCTTCCACATTGCTCTCTACCTCTATGTTGCCTCCTCTCCTCCTCTTCCCCTTCCTCATCCCTCTTAATTTCCGTTCACAATTCCACAAACTTTTTTCTTCCTCTCCTCCTCCTCTTCCTCCCCCTCGACAACTCTCTTTTACAAGCACCCTTCTCCTCCAGCCCCTTCTTCTCTCCAGTCTATCTCTCCTCAGCTTTCCTCTTCCTCCTCCTCCTCCTCCCCCTTTCCACACCATTGTTTCCTCCTCCTTCTCCTCCTCCTCCTTCATGTCCGCCCTACAGTTTTCTCTTCCCTTTCCCCTCTCCCCTCCTCTTCAGATTCCCGATATCATCTCTCTCTCTCTCTCTCTCTCTCTCTCTCTCTCTCTCTCTCTCTCTCTCTCTCTCTCTCTCTCTCTCTCTCTCTCTCTCTCTCTCTCTCTCTCTCTCTCTCTCTCTCTCTCTCTCTCTCTCTCTCTCTCTCTCTCTCTCTCCATTGCCGTCTCCTTTCCTCCTTTCGTCTCCTGAATTACTCCCTCCTCAGCTTCCCTCCTCCACTTCATCATCTCTCTCCTCCTCTTTCTTCCCTCTCTCCCTCCCTTCCCTTCCCTCGTTCACTCTCATCCGCTGTCTCTATCTCTCCATCATCGTCCCTTCCACCTCTTGACACCATTTTCAGTCACCCTCTCCCTCTTTATCATCATTTTTCCTTTCTATTTTTTCAGACACTTTTTATTCTATCGTTTTCACCTATCGTTATTTTCTAGTTCATCGTTCTCTTCCCTCTTGTCTTTTTTTTTCACTTTTCTGTAATTATATTCTTATCTTTTATATCTTCTTCTCCATCATCATCATCATCATTATCATCATCATCTCTTTCTTTCTCTCTATTAGTCGTTCTCGCCCTCTCTACCCCTCCGCCAACCCATCTCTCTCTCTCTCTCTCTCTCTCTCTCTCTCTCTCTCTCTCTCTTCTCAGCTTGTAATATGGCGCCGGATCGGGTTTTTCATTGACCCGAGGCATGTTTGAGGCTGATCAATTCTCCGATCTCGAGGGGGACGAGGGGGGCGAGGGGGGGGGGGGGGGCGAGGGGTCGAGGGGCAAAACGAAGAGTTGAATGGGTCCCTTTATACACCTCCTCCAGCCACCCTTCCTTCACTACTTCACCCTTAATCCTGAATCCTTGTCCTTACCCTTGACACTCTTTCCCTCGGCCTCTTGCTCCTTATCCATCTCACTCCTCTTTATTTTCACTTTTAAGGATATAGCAGGAAGTGGAAGTGGATTAGTGTAGGAGATATACAGTGGGGGGGGTGATGAAGAAAGACAGTTCTCTCTCTCTCTCTCTCTCTCTCTCTCTCTCTCTCTCTCTCTCTCTCTCTCTCTCTCTCTCTCTCTCTCTCTCTCTCTCTCTCTCTCTCTCTCTCTCTCTCTCTCTCTCTCTCTCTCTCTCTGAGGTTTGTTTTTTTCTCTGATCTTTTTTTTTTTACTTAATATTACTTTTCCTTTACATCTTTTTTTCGGGATTTCTCGGATATTTGTTCTATTCGTCTATTTTCTACAATGTTTTCCTCTCTCTCTCTCTCTCTCTCTCTCTCTCTCTCTCTCTCTCTCTCTCTCTCTCTCTCTCTCTCTCTCTCTCTCTCTCTCTCTCTCTCTCTCTCTCTCTCTCTCTCTCTCTCTCTCTCTCTCTCTCTCTCTCTCTCTCTCTCTCTCTCTCATCTCCTTAACTCCCTTTCCTCTTAATTATATTCTCTTACCCTTGATTTTCCACATATCATCATTACCTCTTCTACTTTCTTGCTCAGCTTTAAGTCAACTAAGGGTCCCACCACCGCTACTCCTTCTATCAACACTATTCTGCCTGTTTGACATATCTTTCCACCTCCACCGAATTCCACCTCCATTACCATTACTGTCAACACCATCCTCTTCAGTTGTCATTTTTCATCTTCCTCCACCAAAAACAGTCTCCTATACCACTCTCTCTCTCTCTCTCTGGCTACCATTTCTTCACCTCTCCACCAATATCCACCTCACTACCACTATAACCTACACCATCATCTCCAGTTATCAAGTTCCATCTTCCTATCCAAAAACACTTATCTAGCACTATTGCACACATCTTTATATCTAGCTACAATTTCTTCATCTTAATCAAAATTCACCAATCAACCACTACTACTGTGACGTCACCTTCATTATTTTTAGCTTCCATTTCTTCATATCTCAACCAAAATCCATTTCTAGTTATCCTTTTTCCACTTGTTCACCCAAATCCACCTTGACTACCACTACTGTCAACACCACCACCACCTCCCCCTCCAAAAACTTTTCATCACCATCCCATCTTTCTCCAATACAACAACCAATATCGTCCCTGTCAAGTCTCCCCCCCCCCCCCCCCCAACTCATTCCCTGCATTCTAATGTCATTTCAATCCTCTACCAATGCCATGCCCCCCTTCCCCCCTTCCATCCCCTTCCATTACAGTCACCCTACACTCTCTCCTCCCTGCCCCAACGTAACATCATCTTCCCCCCAACCTTCACCCTTCATCTCCTCCAATTTCTACACCTCCACACTATCTTCCTCTTCCTCCTCCTCCTCCTCCTCTACTTTTACAACCCCCATCACAGAAAGGTTCTCCATGAATATCCCACGACTTTACCAGTCTCTCTCTCTCTCTCTCTCTCTCTCTCTCTCTCTCTCTCTCTCTCTCTCTCTCTCTCTCTCTCTCTCCTACTGTGAACAAAGGCGGGAGTCCATACATATGCTCTGCTAGCGTGACGTCACCGCGTAATTCACCAATAGGAGGGCCGCTGGGGGACTTCCTGGCCTCTAATTGGCTAAAACATTCCTACTAAGCCCGTATCCCTTGAGAGAGAGAGAGAGAGAGAGAGAGAGAGAGAGATTACCCATCTACCTACAAGCCATACACTTTAAGCACCTCTTACAGATATCCAATAAGTCTTGTACCTGTTATGCCAAGGTTGATTTACTTCTTCAAACACACACAGGTAAGCTAATATCGTCCTACCTGTCCTTCATTTATTACCCTGAGCACCTGATGTCTTTCTTACCAGGTGTTATAACTTTCACTTATTAATTCAGCACACACACAGGTAAGAGAACACTGTATTGCACCTGTCGGTCAGTTATACATGTTGTCGGTTTTTGTACAGCAAGGGAAGCAGCTCAAGGGTAAACAACAACAACAATAAAATAAATAAAAAAATAAATAAATAAAAACCGCCTAGAGGCTGTTCCGAGCAAAAGAAAATAGAACGAGAGGTCAGAAGATATCAATTTTGGGTGTAGGTCAAATTCGGGTGCAGGTCAATTTTAGGTGTGGGTCAATTTCGGGTGGAGGTCAATTTCGGGTTCAGGTCAATTTTGGGTGTGGGTCAATTTCGGGTGTAGGTCAATTTTGGGTGTAGGTCAATTTCGGGTGGAATCATAATGTACGAGAGGTCTTGCTTACAATTATTTAACCTATTCTTTGCAACACACACACACACACACACACACACACACACACACACACACACACATATACACACTAACAAATAAACGCACAGGTAAAACAATACTCTACATCTGTTTGTCACGTTCCACCTTCCGTTATTTTCTACCTGACAAATATATTCCTTTCCCTCTCCCTGTTGTTTGTCTTCTCCCTCTCCTTCCCCTAAATGTTTGAGAATAAGGACCATACATTTCACAATCAGATTAACCGCCTCACTAAACACTATACAAACATTTAATTGGATCTTCCTCGTACTCCCTTTGATATTTATTCATTTTTCCGAATCACTCGAGATCGATTTTGTTTTCCTTTTTAATGGGCACTGAAGTTTATAATTACTCTTGCAAAAAAATAGATGAGGAAAAACCCCACCGAGCATTTTCTTTCCTTCTCTCTTTCCTTCTCTCCCACTACGAGCATTTCCTTTCCCTCTCTCTTTCCTTCTCTCCCACCATGAGCATTTCTTTTCCCTCTCACTTTCCTTCTCTCCCACTACGAGCATTTCCTTTCCCTCTCTTTCCTTCTCTCCCACTACGAGCATTTCTTTTCCCTCTCTCTTTCCTTCTCTCCCACTACGAGCATTTCCTTTCCCTCTCTCTTTCCTTCTCTCCCACTACGAGCATTTCCTTTCCCTCTCTCTTTCCTTCTCTCCCACCATGAGCATTTCTTTTCCCTCTCTCTTTCCTTCTCTCCCACTACGAGCATTTCCTTTCCCTCTCTTTCCTTCTCTCCCACTACGAGCATTTCCTTTCCCTCTCTCTTTCCTTCTCTCCCACTACGAGCATTTCCTTTCCCTCTCTCTTTCCTTCTCTCCCACTACGAGCATTTCCTTTCCCTCTCTTTCCTTCTCTCCCACTACGAGCATTTCCTTTCCCTCTCTTTCCTTCTCTCCCACTACGAGCATTTCCTTTCCCTCCCTCTTTCCTTTTCTTCCACCACAAGCTCACAGGGCTAACGAGACGGAGATGAGCACCGCCGCCACGCGTAATATGCTCCTAACTTTACCTTTAAAAGAAGCGTTGTGTCCCCTGCAGAGGTATTTCCCGCCAAAATAGGTGAGTGAGCCTTTTTAGCGTCGCCTCATTCTGGTCACGTCGTGGTTAATGAAGAGAACGTTCCCTGATAGACACGCATCCCACGACCCCTAATTCTCATGCAGATGTTCGGCTCCCAGGCACACACCTTACTGAGTATCTTATTTCACTGCTTATGCTAGAGTTCAAAGTTGACTTCACTGGTAAATTTCATTGGCTATTTCCTTTTCGTTAATTTTTTTTTTTTTTTACATATTTCATCCAGATATTCAGCTCACAGGTACACATTTACTGAGTAGCTTATTTCATTGCTTATGTCAGAAAGTAAGGCTAATTTTACTGGTTTATTTAAGTGGTTATTGTCTTTTTTTAGTTCATTTAGGTTTCTTTATATTTCATGCAGTATTCAGCTCACAGGCACATACTTACTGACTAGGTTACTGAACTGTTTATGATGAAGTGTAGAGTTGATTTCACTGACATTCTTTTTTGGGTGTGTTTATCAAGGGACTAACTTTACTGAGTAGCTTATATCACTGTTATGCCAGAGGGTCAAAGTTGATTTCACTGATTATTTTATAGTTTTAGTTCGTGTACGTTATTTTATATTTATGGTTTAAGCCCCGAATACAAATGGTCATATTAGATAGCTTACTTCATACTCAAACTTAACTAATGTAGAGCACAATACGATATTCACTAATTCGTTATATTATTTATTTCGTATATAATTATTTCAATCGGCACTTAACGCTGTCTTCCACATTTTCCAGTTAATTCCATCGCAACGCTGCTAATTTATTTCAGTATAAACACGAATCTCTACTGTTAAATGCAGATACACACTCAGTTATCTTATTTTTATTTCCTCTTACACCCCTTCCTTCCTCAAACCCAATTACTCAGCTATCTTATTTTTTCTTACTCCTTTCTTCCTCAAACACGAATACTCGGTTATCTTATTTTCCCTTACACCCAAATACATACTGTTATCTTATCTTTTCTCACACTCCTTTCTTCCTCACACCCAAATACA
Organism: Eriocheir sinensis; assembly: GCF_024679095.1. NCBI lineage: Eukaryota > Metazoa > Arthropoda > Malacostraca > Decapoda > Varunidae > Eriocheir > Eriocheir sinensis. The sequence goes on along the minus strand of NC_066513.1, from coordinate 22,444,736 downwards.
TACTCAGTTATCTTATCTTTCCTCACACTCCTTTCTTCCTCACACCCAAATACTCAGTTATCATATTTTCCCTCACACTCCTTTCTTCCTCATACTCAAATACTCAGCTGTCTTATTTTCTCTCACACTCCTTTCGTCAATGCTAATATCGTTAAAAGCACCCTGTATAACCTTCATATTTCTTGAGCGAAGCAAATCACAACAACAAAGGCATTATGAAGACGTGATTTGAAAAGTTATCCAATACCATTAATGTTAAAACAGTGTCGCATTTATTTCTCTTGAGCGTTGCCAGACAAATTATCACAGCAAAAGGGTTAAGGAGAGTGATTTACAAGGTTAGGGAATGCCATCAATGTTAAAATATCTTCGCATCTATATTTCTTAAACGTTTCCAGACATAATACTTCACACACACAAAAAACGCTTCGATAATGCGATTTAACTCCTTGACTGCGGATTTCCTACAAGAAGACATCACCAAGCTACAGGAATGGATCAAAAAGTGGCTGCTACAATTCAGTGAAGAAAAATATAAAGTCATGAACCTTGGGAGGGGAATCCAGCATACCAGTACCACATGGGAAACGCTCCACTATCCACCACAGAGGCAGAGAAAGACCTGGGAGTTTATGTTACCAGGCTACCAGTGAAAGCCAAATCCGTGCCAATCGCAGCGGACGGGTTAAGAGTTACGTAACACAAACAGGCTGCACTAAATTCCGCTGACTCTTACCCTGCCTTCAATAATTCAAGTCAAATATTTTCATAACATTCATAAAATTCTTCGTTCGTCCCCTTTGATGTCAGCACTTTATATTTTTTTTCATCTTTGCTTCATCGGTTCTTCCATCTTTAATACTTTTCTCTTCTTTTTATCTTTCCTATTTGCCTCCACGTCTAATTTCCTTCCTCCTCTTCCTCATTTCGTTTCCTCTTCCCTCCTTCCTTCTCGCTCTTTTCCTCACTATATCGCCTAATCTTCTCCTTTTCTCATTCCTCCACGTCTTCTTTCCTTCCTCCTCTTCCTCTCTTCCATCTCGTCTTCTTTTCTTCTTTTTCTTTTCCTTCTCGCTTCTTCCCTTCCCGTCCTTTTCCTCACTATACTGCCTAATCTTCTTTTCTCATTCCTCCACGTCTTCCTTCCTTCCTCCTCTTCCTCTCTTCCATCTCGTCTTCTTTTCTTCTTTCTCTGTTCCCTCTCGCTTCTTCCCTTCCCCTCTCCCGTTCCCGTCCTTTGCATGATGTAGGAGGTGAATGGGCAAGCGAAGAGATGGGTGACTATAAAAAATAACAGACTGGCCTGCTTCTCCCTAACCCATCACCCTCCCTTTCCCCCCTTCCCCCCTGTGACCTATTCCTTCCCGTGACATCACTGGACTATAAGTATGACGTAAGAGGGAATGGGAAGGCGAGGAGATGGGTGACCGACTGACTCCTTCCAAACCCATCACCCCCCCTTCTCTTCGTCCCTCTCCTCCTTCAGCCTCCTCCCCTTTCTCGTGACATCACTCTTGCGTCACGAGGGGAGGCCGACCGCTGGAAAATATCAAAATAATCGATAAAGAAAATGACGAGTCCGACCGAGGCGATAAGGAAGCGATAAAAAGCTGCCGTGGACAAAAAAAATCGATGCGAGGAAGGAAGAGGAAGAGAGGGAGACGTGAAGAAAGGAAGGAAAGGGGGAAAGGAAGGAAGGAAGAGGAAGAAGGGATACGCAAAGGAAGGAAGGAAATGGGGAAAAGGAAGAAGGAAAGGAAGGAGGGGATGAGAAAATCGGGGAGCATTGCAAAAAGGGAAGGAGGGATGAGGGAAAAGAGAAAAGAAAGAGGGAAAAGGGAGGGGGAAAGGTGGGTGAAGAGGGAAAAAACTGGAAGCAGGGCAAGAAGGAAAGGAAGGAGGGAAGAGAGAGGAAGACAAAGTGAAGGTAAGGAAAGAAGGGTAAAGAAGAAAATTAAGATATGGAGGAAGGAGAAAAGGGATGACGGGAGAAGCGCAGAGGAAGGACAACGGGAAGGGAAGAGAAGGGAAAAAAAGCGTACAGGGAAGAAAGAAAAGAGGAATTAAGAGGAAGAAAGAAGGAAAGGTAAAGAGGAAAAGGAGGAATGAGGGAGTGAAAATGACGAGGATAAGCAAGGGAGACAGGAAGGAGGACATAGGAGGAAAGAAAGAGGAAAAGTATAGATTCAAAGGACGGGGGGAAAAAAGAATGGGAAGAAGCAAAAAGGAAGGGAGGAGGAAAAGGAAGGGAGGAGGAAGAGAAAGAGGAGGACGAGGAGGAGGAAAGGAAGGAAAGAAGGCGTGGAGGAAGGAGGAAAAATAGAAAATTAGGTAATATACGAAGGAAAAAAAGACAAGGAGAGGAGATGGGAACGAAGAGAGGAAGAAGGGAGAAGGAGGAGAAGGGAAGGAAGGCAAGAAATTAGACGAGGAGGAAAGATAAAAAGCAAAAGGGAGGTTTTAAAGATGCAAGAACCGACGAATTGTGGAAAAATATATATAAGTGTTTACATCAAGGGAGACGAACGAACGAAGAATATTATGAATGTTATGAAAAAAATATTTGACGTGTATTATTGAAATTTATCACAGGAATGTCATAAGTGATACCGTGTTGTTGTTGTTGTTTTTATATACATATTAACGTTTTTTGGGGGGAGAGAGAGAGAGAAAAGTCCGATAGCATACATATTTCACACTCCAGTCCGGATACCGCGAGAAGGCGCCTGCGTGGTCAGTCCAAGAAGGAGGAGGAGGAGGGGGAGAGGAGGAGGAGGAGGAGGAGGAGTGTTCATCCCGGCAGCGTGGAGTGCCAGCGGCGGGCCAGCAGCAGTGCCAGTCCTCGCTCGGTTGCCATAGCGTCCTGTGACCTCTCGCCGCGTCTCTCTCTCCTCTCTATCCCTCTCTCTTTCTCTCTCTCACTCCCTCGCTCGCCGCCGCCACCACCACCACCGCCACCATGGGGATCGACGCTATGGTGAGTCTTGTTTTCTTTTGTCTCGCTTTTCTTCTTTGTGATTTGTTTTCTTTTTCTTCTTCTTCGTGTTCGTCTGATGTTTATTTTAGGGTGGTCATCACGTTTCTGTTTTGGTTCCTCCTCCTCCTCCTCCTCCTCCTCCTCCTCCTCCTCCTCCTCCTCCTCCTCCTTTCCTTCCTGTTGTGTCTCCTGCCATTCGTGTTTGTGGTCTCCGTCTTCTTGTTTTTGTTCTTCCTGTTCTTGTTCTTCGACTGCATCTGTTTCTCTTCCTGTTTCGTTTCCTCTTACACCTCCTCCTCTTCTTCTTCCTCCTCTTCTTTTTGTTTATGATCTTCCTGTTCTTGTTCTTCGATTGCATATGTTTCTCTTCCTGTTTCGTTTCCTCCTACACCTCCTCCCCTTCTTCTTCCTCCTCTTCTTTTTGTTTTTGTTCTTCCTGTTCTTCATCTTCGATTGCATCTGTTTCTCTTCCTGTTCCGTTTCCTCCTCCACCTCCTCCTCTTCTTATTTCATGCTTCCCTTTCTTTTCCTCTTTTGGTGCTTGTTCTCCTTTCTCTTCTTGTTCTTGTTGTTCTGCTTCTTTTTCGTTTATATATTCTTCTTTTATTGTTTCCTCTCGTGTTTGTTATTTCCATCATTATTCCTCATGTTCTATTAATCGTTTCCTGTACGTTTATTTGCATGTTGCTGTGTATTTTTCGTCCATTTATTCATATTTTGCCCCACTTCCTCTCTCTCTCTCTCTCTCTCTCTCTCTCTCTCTCTCTCTCTCTCTCTCTCTCTCTCTCTCTCTCTCTCTCTCTCTCTCGGTTAGTAGGTTTTTTTCCTTTTCCCTTCTAGTTCTTCCTCTATTTCTTTTTTTCCTTGTGATTATCTCTCTCTCTCTCTCTCTCTCTCTCTCTCTCTCTCTCTCTCTCTCTCTCTCTCTCTCTCTCTCTCTCTCTCTCTCTCTCTCTCTCTCTCTCTCTCTCTCTCGGTTAGTATCTTTTTTTCCTTTTCCTTTCTAGTTCTTCCTATCTCTTTTTTTTCTTGTGATTATGTTTCTCTCTCTCTCTCTCTCTCTCTCTCTCTCTCTCTCTCTCTCTCTCTCTCTCTCTCTCTCTCTCTCTCTCTCTCTGCAATGCGTATAGCTATCACTTCTCAGGTTAATTACTCTCTCTGTCTACCTTTACCTGCCAAATGTCGGTGCTTCGCCTCAGATTCCCATTATGCCGTTCATGATTGTGTGGTATTATGTCATTATCGTAAACGGGTGTCATTATAGCGAGGCAAGATATATTTCCTACTTATTATATACACACGTGCGGTGAGGTATCTCTCTCTCTCTCTCTCTCTCTCTCTCTCTCTCTCTCTCTCTCTCTCTCTCTCTCTCTCTCTCTCTCTCTCTGACTCGCAAATTAGAGACCTTCACACAATCTCACTTCTGCATTAAACTCACTCTTGTTGGTTGGTCTCCCCCCCCTCTCTCTCTCTCTCTCTCTCTCTCTCTCTCTCTCTCTCTCTCTCTCTCTCGCTCTCTCTGACTCGCAAATTAGAGACCTTCACACAATCTCACTCTCTCTCTCTCTCTCTCTCTCTCTCTCTCTCTCTCTCTCTCTCTCTCTCTCTCTCTCTCTCTCTCTCTCTCTCTCTCTCTCTCTCTCTCTCTCTCTCTGGGCAGCTATTGTTTCTATCGTACGCGGCAATGGCCGAAGGATATTAAAGATTTATGAAGCGTGTATGCAAGAAAGGGGAGCAGAGGGAGGAAGAGGAAGAGAGGGAAGATGAAAGGGTGGAGGAGGAGGAGGAGGAGGAGGAGGAGGAGGAAGAGGAGGAGGAGGAGGGAAGAAGGGAAGAAAGTGCATCGGTATTCATTAATTATTTTCGTGTTCAATTGATGTAACTGCGCACTACAGAGAGAGAGAGAGAGAGACGGGGGGGAGAGTGGAGAGGGGAACAACATTGTCACTCTAGAAGTACATTCATATTCTTCTTAGGAAACCCACGAAACATGATCCACTTAAGTTATAAAGTCCCGCATTGGGTCTCTCTCTCTCTCTCTCTCTCTCTCTCTCTCTCTCTCTCTCTCTCTCTCTCTCTCTCTCTCTCTCTCTGACACAAACAAACAGATGCACACACGCTCCCTCATCCCTTTTTTTCTCTTATTCTCCGTCCTATTCGTCTATTGTAACCTCCCCTTTTCTCTTTTATCGGCCATGGGATCTGTTTGTCTCCCTCCTTCGCTACTCCCTCCGTGACCTCTGCTGTAAGGGCGACGCGGCTGTTACCAGGAAGATGTACAGTGTGTTTGCTCCTTTTTGAGAAGCTTGAACTAGCGGTGTGTTAGCGGGATTTCAGTCCAGCTACTATTATTTCCATCATCACTACTACTACTACTACTACTACTACTACTACTACTTTTACTACTACTTTTTTTTCTCCTCTACTAACTTAGCTATCAACCCAAGTAAACATAACCGACCCTAACGTAACCTAATCTACCCTTACATAACCCAGACGCCAACGAAACTCATCCTGCTCACCCTGTCCTAACCTAGTCAACCTCTACTATATTATTCACCTAACCAAACCAAACATTATATACTATCTTAAAACTCTCTCTCTCTCTCTCTCTCTCTCTCTCTCTCTCTCTCTCTCTCTCTCTCTCTCTCTCTCTCTCTCTCTCTCTCTCTCTCTCTCTCTCTCTCTCTGTCCAGTGTAACACGATTGCCTCCTTTAAAAACACGTTCGACCGACACTTCCTTCAATTTAATATTAACTAGTGTTGAAATGCAAAGTTTTGGAGCCATCTGATTAATGTAAAGTCACTTAGGTCTGTGTGGTCTGATTTTCTATGTAAATTTCTCTCTCTCTCTCTCTCTCTCTCTCTCTCTCTCTCTCTCTCTCTCTCTCTCTCTCTCTCTCTCTCTCTCTCTCTCTCTCTCTCTCTCTCTCTCTCTCTCTCTCTCTCTCTCTCTCTCTCTCTCAACCTACTCAGCATAACTTATAACATATCAGCAATAATGGGAACCTAATCGCCCTGTTTCCCTGCTGATGGTGATGATGATGCTGTTGATGCTTCCTTGACGACTCTCTGCCTCTCTCCCTCTCCCTCTCTCTCTCTCTCTCTCTCTCTCTCTCTCTCTCGTTGTGTTATCAGATGCCGGACTGTGGTTTCCCTTACTGTCCTGTCAGCTTTAAGAGTTACAAGGTTATAGGAGAGAGAGAGAGAGAGAGAGAGAGAGAGAGTGTTTGTCTGTGTTTATCTTCTCTGGTGCATGGCTGTAAGCTTAATGATGTCTGTTTGTTTGTCTTCAATGTATATCTGTCTAACTTTCCGTCCATGTATGTATCTACCAGCATTTTTAACCATCTGTCTATCTATACACCTATCTATCTATCAATCTATCCATGTATCTATCAAACGGTTTATCTCATCTATATTCTTTTCATAGGGTCAGTGATTAGCAGACTTTTTTTCCCTGATATATTTTTTTGACCTTGAGCAGCTTCCATTACTGTAAAAAATATATTCCTTTTTTATATATTTTCCGTTTGCGCGTTCAACAATTTAACTCGTCCATGCAATTGTTATTCTTCGTCTGTTTTTTTTTTTTTATGTGTCTATTTCCACACACGCGGATTATCATACATATATACACAGGGAGGCGCACACACACAAATTCACACAACGTATTTGACCTACACATTGATGAGGACAAAAACACACAAACAGATAGCGCAGACTCCCACAGCTAAAGCAAAACAAACACAAGGACACACACACACACACACACACACACACACACACACACACACACACAGACAAAGAAGACGCCCCATGTAGTCTCCCATTTCGCAAGGACACACACACACACACACACACACACACACACACACACACTGATTAAAGAGATCAAAGCAATGCAAAACGCGAAGGATAAGTTCATTTTTAACCCCTGTTTTGTCAAGGGGAGAGAGAGAGAGAGAGAGAGAGATGGAAAGGAAAAATCACTTACATGCAGACATGACGAAAAAAAGAACATTGACAAGACTGACTGAAATAAAAATAGTGAAAAGGGAGGAGGCGGAGAGGGAGAGAGGAGGGAAGGGGTGAAGGAAGGAAGAAGCTGGAGAAGAAGGGAAGGAAGGGCAGGAGGGAAGACAAGAAGTGAAGAAGGATGGAAGAAATGAAGGAAGGAAGGAAGGAAGGAAGGAAGGATGAAAGGAAGTAAAGGAAGGACGGAAGGATAGGGTCAGGATAGGGTAGTGCAAAAAGCGAGAAGAAATGAAGAGGGAAGGAAAGGAAGGAATGGAATACATGTAAATAAGGAAGGGATGCAAGGAAGGAAGGAAGGAAAGAAGGTAGGAAGGAAGAAAGGAAGGATAGGAAGGGAAGGGGGAAGAGCGAAAAGGAAAGGAGAAATGATTGAAGAAAAAGCTGGAAAGGAGAGAGTGGAATGAATGCAATAATGAAAGAAAAGAAAGAAGAAAGGAGAGAAATAAAGAATGAGGAAAGAGCAGAGGAAAAAGTGAGAGGGAAAAACCGAAAAAAGGAAGGAAAGGAAGGAATGAAATAAATACAAATAACATAGGGAAAGGATAAAGAAGGAAGGAAGGAAGGAATGAAGGGTCAAGTGGGGTCAGCAGGTAACAGCAGGCAGGGCAGGGCAAGGGAAAGCAGAGTGAACCTTCCTTCCTTCCTTCCCGTTGGCTATTACGCCCTAAAATAACTCCTCCTCCTCCTCCTCCTCTTCCTCCTCCTTCGCTGCGGATCTCCACCAAAACAACAATTTACTCGCCGCAGAACGCACGCTTAAGAGAAACTAGAAGAAATAATAACAATAATGATGATGATAATGATGATGATGATGATGATAATAATAACATAAATACCACCGAGCGCACAGTCAGGACGTTTTTATTACTGGATATTTTTTGTTTTGTTTTTGATGTTTTGCTCCACTGTTGTTTGTTTGTTTGCTTTGGTTGTTTACGTGTATTGCTCTCGTTTTACTTTGGTGTTTATCTTTTGTTGTGGTTTTATGTGAATTTTTTTTTTTTTTTTTTTTTTTACATTTCATTTTTTTCTGCTTCCACTTAATTGCCGTTTTAGGCCTATTTCTTTTTTTTTTATTTCCTCTCCGTGTTGTTCGTTTGTGCGTGTTCGTTAGTGTGTTGCTCGCTTTGTTTTGGTTCTTTGTTGTTGTTTTTGTTTCCTTTTGTTTCGCCTCCCAGCGTTGCCACGTGAAGAGTATAACAAAGAATGATAAAGATAAACAAAACTCTGAAACTCATCTCCCTCTTTGTTTGTCCCTTGGTGCGCCCATCTGTCTGTCTCTGTCTTTGTCCGTTTCGTGTAGTCTCTGTGCCTTGGTCTGTCTTCTCTCTCTCTCTCTCTCTCTCTCTCTCTCTCTCTCTCTCTCTCTCTCTCTCTCTCTCTCTCTCTCTCTCTCTCTCTCTGTTAGTATCTATTTTTATTCGCTTTCCCTTCTAGTTCTTCCTCTTTTTCTTTTTTTTTCTTTCGATTATTAAGTCTCTCTCTCTCTCTCTCTCTCTCTCTCTCTCTCTCTCTCTCTCTCTCACACACACACACACACACACACTTTTTTTTCACCCCCGACAGATGCCAAAACCATTTCGGAAATTTTTCATCCACGGCAAAAACTCATCGTCGCTGCAATGCAACACTCAGCGGTGATTGCATTTTTGATACGTAATTATTCCTGGCCGAACAGAAGTAAAAAATAAAAGAGAAAAATACTGGTAAAAAGCTCGAGATAAATGTTGGCAATGCACGGCGGGAATTTTCTTTATCCATTTCTTTTTTCAACGGTAATTATAAACGCTAGTACTCATTCACACGGATAATAAAAACAACATGGAGTGATTCTGAAAAAAAAAAAAAAATCAGTTATCAAAGGGAATATTGAGGAAGACCCAATTAAACGCTTGTAGTTCTCAGCGGGAAAGTTCATCTGACTATCAAGAGCAAAGGGTCCGTACTCTCAAACATTTCGGGGCTATTTTTTTTTTTACAACAAAGGAGACAGCTCAAGGGCACAAAAAAAGGAGACAATAATAAAAAAAAGCCCGCTACTCGCTGCTCCTACAAAAAAACATCAAAAGAGGTGGCCGAAAGAGAGGTCAATTTCGGGAGGAGAGGTGTCCCGATACCCTCCTCTTGGCAGACAACGTACAGACAAACGTTGGCTATCACAGAGATTCGCAGAGGTGGGTGCATTTTCACGGGTAGTTTCATGAGCCTCGTGATAATGTGACAACCCTACTTTTTTACACAGCAATGGGCAACAAAAAGATGAAACAATTTTGCCCGCTAAATGCTGCTCTGTCAAAGCTCGAGCAATTCCACAAAGAATCAAACATAAACAGAATATGAGGAAGCTCCAATTAAATGCTCGTAGTGCTCAGCGGGCGGTTTATCTGACTGTCAAGAACAAAGCCCTTATTCTCCACCAGTTCGGGCTTACACACTCATATTGGCCTTTGTGGAGGTTGTGGGTATTTCCTTGGGTAATTTTATGGAGGTTGTGGGTATTTTCATGGGTAATTTTATGGAGGTTGTGGGTATTTTCATGGGTAATTTTATGGAGGTTGTGGGTATTTTCATGGGTAATTTTATGGAGGTTGTGGGTATTTCCATGGGTAATTTTATGGAGGTTGTGGGTATTTCCATGGGTAATTTTATGGAGGTTGTGGGTATTTCCATGGGTAATTTTATGGAGGTTGTGGGTATTTCCTTGGGTAATTTTATGGAGGTTGTGGGTATTTCCTTGGGTAATTTTATGGAGGTTGTGGGTATTTCCTTGGGTAATTTTATGGAGGTTGTGGGTATTTCCTTGGGTAATTTTATGGAGGTTGTGGGTATTTCCTTGGGTAATTTTATGGAGGTTGTGGGTATTTTCATTGGTAATTTTATGGAGATTGTGGGTATTTCCATGGGTAATTTTATGGAGGTTGTGGGTATTTTCATTGGTAATTTTATGGAGGTTGTGGGTATTTCCATGGGTAATTTTATGGAGGTTGTGGGTATTTCCATTGGTAATTTTATGGAGGTTGTGGGTATTTCCATTGGTAATTTTATGGAGGTTGTGGGTATTTCCATGGGTAATTTTATGGAGGTTGTGGGTATTTCCATTGGTAATTTCATGGAGGTTGTGGGTATTTCCATGGGTAATTTTATGGAGGTTGTGGGTATTTCCATTGGTAATTTTATGGAGGTTGTGGGTATTTCCATTGGTAATTTTATGGAGGTTGTGGGTATTTCCTTGGGTAATTTTATGGAGGTTGTGGGTATTTCCTTGGGTAATTTTATGGAGGTTGTGGGTATTTCCTTGGGTAATTTTATGGAGGTTGTGTCTTTGTTTTCCTCATGGTTTGTTTCGTAATAGTCTTAGTGATGTTTTGATAAGCTTCTGTCCCATGAATGTGAACAACACTTATGAGAACCCAAGTGATCTCCTTGGGGGCCTTTGGAAGTGTGTTGTGGGAGCCTGAGAGCGTCTGGGAAAACGTACGTAACCTGACACCTAATACCATGTCACATCACGCCCCATATCTTCCCTCCCCAACAGAAAAAAAATATACATTTCTAAACTTTATACACACAAAAAACATATTTCCCACACACACACACACACACACACACACACACACACACACACACACACACACGTACGCAGAATGTAGGAGGAAAAATATGTCCCCTCAGGATATACCGAACGACAGACCGATGACGCACAAATCGAAGTCGTGTTAGTGTGAAGGCAGAAGCAAAACACTTTTTATGGCCAGCCTGTGAGGGAGAAAAACACGTAAACATTGATCTTAAAATAAAGTAAAAAATAAGTATCGGCGGATTCCCGAGAAAAAAAAGATGTAAAGTGAAATGTAAAATAGTGTAAAAAAAATAACAGGAATCAAAGAAAGAAAAAAATAAATAGCGGAGAGAGAGAGAGAGAATAAAATGAAAACTGGAATCAAAGAGAAAGAGACAAACATCAGAGAGAGAGAGAACGGAAATCCTCACTTGACACCGCACGCGATCTCTCTCTCTCTCTCTCTCTCTCTCTCTCTCTCCCCCTCCTTCATGGAATACTGCCTCTCAATACGCTTTACATCGCTCAGCCTCTTGAAAAATGTCTGATTCGTCCATTTTCTTCTTCCTCTTGTTTCTCTTGAAAATCCCTGACCGTTTGTTTGTATTCTGTTTTGCTGTCCTGGCTTGCCGATATGTGTGTGTGTGTGGGGGGGGGGGGGGGAGGAGTGTGTATGTGTGTGTGTGGAGGGAGTGTGTGTGTGTGGGGGGGAAGTGTGTGTGTGTGTGTGGGGGTCACTATCTGTCTTCCTGTTTCTCTCTCTCTCTCTCTCTCTCTCTCTCTCTCTCTCTCTCTCTCTCTCTCTCTCTCTCTCTCTCTCTCTCTCTCACCTCTTGCTATTTCACCAACTTCAGCCTCTTGAAAAAAAATATCGTTGCCTTCCACACGCCGCGCCAACCAGATCGCGTCGGCATGGCGGTGAATAATTCATACGTAAAATCTTTACGTAAATTCCTGCCAATCTTTGAAAGCTTTCCAGAGAGCTACTCGCTCCTGTTAATCCGCAACGCTAATCCACTTTGAAAATAGCGGACTCAAAGACCTCCTCCTCCTCCTCCTCCTCCTCTTCTCGATCCTGATCTACCCTGATTTGTTGACTGTGTGAGTTGAATAAAATAGTATAAAAATGCCTCCTCTCCTCGTTTCTGGACTAACTTATTTCACTATTTTTTTGTCTGAGGAATAAAATTATAGAAAAAACTCCTCCTTTTCTCGTTTCTAAACTATCCTTGTTAATTTTTTTGTGAGGGTTAAATAGTATAGTCCCAAAAGCTAAAATTCATGTTTCTTGAAGTTTCCAATAACTTCATTTTCTTGCCCCTTCACCTAATATAAAATGCTTCCGTGATATTTCCCTGGAGCTAACACTCCTCCATATTGATATTTTCACATTTTTTTTCCTCGCAAGCAAAGTCAGTCGTTTCAAGCTCATCATTTCAAAAGTCAGAACGTGTTTTTCTTGACAGATCTTTTCCTTGTAAACATAAAAAAAATTAAACCTTACATAATTTCTTTAAAAACTCATATCTCACACCTCCATCATGACATTTTCACTTTTTTTTTTCCTTGCAAGCAAAGTCAGTCATTTCAAAGCTCATCATTTCAGAAGTCAGAACTCGTCTTTCTTGACAGATCTTTTTTTTTTACAACAAAGGAGACAACTCAAGGGTACAAAAAAAGGAAACAATAATAAAAAAAGCCCGCTACTCAAAAACATAAAAAAATAAAACCTTACATAATCTCTCTAAAAACTCATTTCTCACACGACGTTTCTTTTCTTGTAAACAGAAAAGAAACGCCTACATAACATATCTCAAAAGTTAAACTCATCTTCCTTGACATTTCTGAAACTAAACTTCGTGTGAATAATAAAAAAAGATAAAATAAAAAAACTAAAGAAACATATATGACACAAATCTACTCACACTGTCTCTCCTACTCTTCCTCCATTGATCCGTCTACTCTACCTCACCCAACTCTACTCTCCCTCTCACTGCTCCTTCTTCTTCGCTGTGCCTTCTCTTCCTACTCTTCCTCTTCTTCCTCCTCCTTCTTCGCTGCGTCTACTCTTCCTCGTCTTCCTCTTCCTTCTTCGCTGGGTCCACTCTTCCTACTCTTCCTCGTCTTCCTTTTTTTTCTTCGCTGCGTCTACTCTTCCTAATACTCCTCCGTCTCCTTCATTGCCTCAACACTTCCTCCTCCTCCTCGCACTCTTCTTCCTCTTTTGCTGCTTCTACTTTTCCTCTCCCTCCTCTTCTTTCCTCTTTGTGCCTACTCTTCCTTATACTCCTCCGTCTCCTTCATTGCCTCAACACTTCCTCCTCCTCCTCCTCCTCGCATTCTTCTTCCTCCTTCGCTCTGCCTCCTCTTCCTCGTCTTCCTCTTCCTCCTTCGGCTCGCACTGGTTCTGGCTGGCTGGGTGTCGAGGTCATTCTTCCGATAGTGTTATTGTACGAAATGGCACACGAGAGCGGGACACGCATTGACGAATTGATCGGCTTCAAGTATTTACGAGAGAATACGTCAGGCGCGCTTTTGCTTTCCTATGTTGAGTGATTTTATTGTATTTTTTTGAGGGTGGAGTGTTGTTTGTGTTGGTGGGAAGGAGGGAGGGACTGAGGGAGGGTAAGGGATTGATGTATGTATATTAAATGTGTGTGTGTGTGTGTGTGTGTGTGTGTGTGTGTGTGTGTGTGTGTGTGTGTGTTTGTTTGCGTGTGTGCGAGTGTGTGTGCGTGTGTGTAAGCATCTCATAAAGTAAACAAATAATTAATAACATCAACATTTCCTTTCTTCCTCAACTTTCCTATGCATATTTTTTCTCACCTCCCAAACATGTATATATAATTTTTCCTTTATGTATTTTTTGTTCTCCCCAAGTCCCTTTGAAGCACCCGGCAGGATCCATTTCGTTATTCCTTTCCTCTCCTCCTTTCTTTCCTCGTCTTACTCCTTCCATTCACTCTCTTTCCTCTCTCTTTTGTCTTGTTTGTCCCTGGCTGTCGGTCGGTCTTTGTGTTGTCGAGTTCTTTGTCTGTCTGTCTCTTATCCTCCTTGACTTGCCTCTCTTCTTGCAGTCTGTCAGTTTTGGTCTTTGTATTTCTCTCTCTCTCTCTCTCTCTCTCTCTCTCTCTCTCTCTCTCTCTCTCTCTCTCTCTCTCTCTCTCTCTCTCTCTCTCTGTGATGCTTGTTTGTTTTTTTCGCTTTGATTCCTGTTTTAATTTTTATTACTCTCTCTCTCTCTCTCTCTCTCTCTCTCTCTCTCTCTCTCTCTCTCTCTCTCTCTCTCTCTCTCTCTCTCTCTCTCTCTCTTTTGGCATGGTGGTGGGGAGCTCGATAAGTGTTAGAATATTAACGGCATAAGTGTGTTAGGTGTGAGGCGTGTGGTGGGGAGGAGGGGGAAGCGAGGGGGAGGAGTGGGGGGGAAGTGAGGAGGAGGGGGGAGAGGAAAGGGAAGAAAGGAGGAAGTGACTGCAGTGGGGAAAGAAAGGTTAAGGGGAAGGGGGAGGAGGGTGAAGGGAGGAGGAAAGGGAGGAAGTGGGGAAGGAGGAAGGAAGGAAACGGGAACGAAGGAGGAAGTGAGAGGCGAAGGGAAAGGGGATGAAAGAAAGAGGAAAGGAAGGAAGGAAGGAAGAGAAGAGAATGGGAAGGAAGTGAGGTGAGAACAGAAAGGTGCAAAAGAAGGGGTGGAGATGAAGGAAAGAGGAAAGGAAGGAATAATAAAGGAACGGGAAGGAGGAGGTGAGGAAAGGGGGTGAAGGAAGGAGGAAAGGAAGAGAAGAGAATCGGAAGGAAGTGAGGTGGGAACAGAAAGGTGCAAAAGAAGGGGTGAAGATGAAGGAAGGAGGAGAGGAAGGAAGGATGAGAAAGGAACGGGAAGGAGGAAGTGGGGACAGGAGAGCGAAGGAGAAGAGGGAGAGTTGGAGAAAGGAGGAAAGGGAGGAAGGAAGAAAGGAGGATGGGAAGGCGGAATATGGGATGCTAACACTATGAAAATATTCGTGTTCATTTAATTTAGAGCGTCATTCTTAAGCCAGTATTCTCAGATCCTTTCGGCTCACAACAAATTTTTCCGAAGACCACAAAATTTAATGAGAATAGTCGGGTTCTCAGGAGTGCTTTTCACATCCATGACGCAGAAGACTTGGCAAACTATCACTAGGCTCATAAAACTACCCGTGGAAATAGCACGCATAACCTCTACGAAAGTCTTACCAAATGTAGGTGCGTAAGATCCGAAACGTTTGAGAAAATGTGCCGTATTTTCAAACGTTTCGAGGCTTACACACCCACACTTGCTAAGGCTTTCGCCGAGGTTGTCTTAATATTTCCATGGTTAGTTTTATAATACTCACAACCTCTACGAAGGCCTTTTTTAAATTTGGGCGTGTCAGCTCCCATTATTTTGAGACATGGGCCAAATACTCAAACATTTAGGGGCTCACACACCCACACTTGGTAAGGCTTTCCTCGAGGTTGTGTTAGTATTTCCATGGGTAGTTTTATGAGCCCAGTGATAGTTTGACAAGGCTTCTGCACCGTGAACGTGAAAAAAACACTAATGAAAACCCGAGTACTCTCCGTTGCGGCCTCTGGAAATATATATAGTGAGAGTCGAAAGTGTATTTAAGCATTTACGAGAGAATACATCAGGCGCGCTTTGGCTTTCGTATGTTGAATGATTTTATTGTATTTTTTTTGTGTGGGATGTTGTTTGTGTCGTTGGGGAGGGGGTAAGGGGGGAGGGGGCGGTAAGGGATTGATGCATGTATAATAGATGGGTGTGCGTGTATTTGTTTGCGGGCGTGTGGGCTGTAGATTAAGCGATAGTACAGAGGTGTGTGTTAGGTGTCACGTGCCTAGGGTTGTCACTTCTGATCCTCCCGCCTGATATAGGACACGTAGCAAACACTTAATGCCGCCCCCTCCTCCTAACCCCCTAACCAGCACACCTTCGTCACCCCTCCGGCCAGGTAACTGCGCCACCCTCTACCCTTATTACCTCACTTGCCCACACACCTGTCCAGTCATACTTCTTGGGGAGGCAACACTCATCGCTACCCTTTCTCTTTTCTAACTTTATCCCGCCAAGCCAGCTCACCCGGCCACTCATTCTGTCCTATTGTGAGGGAGGAACGCTTCGTGGGCTTTTTTGTTTTCCGTGATTTGTTTCTGCCCTTGAGTTGCTTCCTTTGGCGTCATATAAAAACACCTGTCGAGTCATCTTTCCGGGCAGGTGACATTTACGTTATCTCCCCTCTTCCCTCCCACCTATACAGTTATGTCTCCGGGTATTGTCATGAAAAAAAAAAAAGCGGAAAAAGTCGTAAAAAGAGGAAATAGAGAAAATAAAAGTATAACATTAGCGAGGCAATATTATAACGAAGCACATAAGACGGATGATGTTGTTTACTTTGTTCTCATTTTTCACTACGACAGATTATTAGATACGAGATTACATTCACAAAGAAAAATTCCGTGCGTGTGTGTCTCTTAATTAAACTGCTAAACACGATAATAGCGAAGTAAATGACCACAGGAATGCCCCCACGTGCAGTAAACACACACACACACACACACACACACACACACACACACACACACACACTGTAACCTCGACCTACATACGAGTCGAGCCTTGCACTTAGATTAAATGGACGCTTGGCAAATCGGGCGAGTGTTTGCTGCGTTTATTGGGCGACGTCACGAGGAGCGTCCGGCGAAGTAAACGTTTCATCGGAAGAATACGTTTGTGGGGCCTTGGATCCTACACGTGTCATTGCTGTTAAGAGGTGAAGGATTCCAGACGTTCTTGAAGTTAAACGTTTTACTGGGGGACTAAAAATGAAGGATATGTTTTTTTTTTTTACAACAAAGGAGACAGCTCAAGGGCACACACAAAAAAGGAAACAATAAAAAAAAAGCCCGCTACTCGCTGCTCCTAAAAAGAATCCAAAGAGGTGGCCGAAAGAGGGGTCAATTTCGGGAAGAGAAGTGTCCTGGTACCTTTAATTAGAGTGAATAAATGAAGGTTATGTGTTCTTAAACCTTTAACTGGGGGACGAAATGAAGGGTCTGTATCTTAAAACGTTTCATTGAGGGTAAAAAATGAGGGATACATACCTAAAAACGTTTCATTGGGAGGGGGACGGGGAGGGGGTTAAGAAATTAAGGATGTATAGCTTAAAACCCACATGCTTTCCTTATCGCCCCCTCTCAACCCGGACTCAAGCGAAACTCTCTAAAAAGCATCAAGTGGAGCTCCGGGGGGCCAGCATGAGCCAAAGAGGAATGTCGTCACTATAAATAAATGGGCCGACCACCAGGGCTCACCGTGACAGCCCACCCGCGCTATAAGCCAAACGTGAAAAAAAAAATCAGCTTCGTCGTTCTTTGCATTACACGTTTCTTATATTGTGAAACTGATTTAAGTTTCCATCATTATATATTTTTAGGTAAGTCGTTTTTTGACACAATTTAGTAAAGCTTAAACGTTTTCTGCACCTTAGCCTTAAACGTTTTCTGCACCTTAGCCTTAAACGTTTTCTGTACCTTAGCCTTAAACGTTTTCTGTACCTTAGCCTTAAACGTTTTCTGTACCTTAGCCTTAAACGTTTTCTGCACCTTAGCCTTAAACGTTTTCTGTACCTTAACCTCAACGTTTTCTGCACCTTAGCCTTAAACGTTTTCTGCACCTTAGCCTTAAACGTTTTCTGCACCTTATCCTCAACGTTCTCTGCAATCAACAAACCTTAACCTCATCGTTTTCTGCAACCAACAAACTTTAACCTTAACGTTTTCTGCGATCAACAAACCTTAACCTCAACGTTTTCTGCGATCAACAAAGCAATCAAACACAAACACCCATCCACCCACGACTCACTTTAAACCAATCATACTTAAACCATTACGCAGACCATTACTCCCGCCTACCAACCTGATCTCATACCAACCGGACGCAACCAGCCGGGGATTAAAAATAGCAGGAATAAAAATAACCAGAAAAAATATAGTAATGATCAGGAAATAAATAAAGGTAAGAGCAAGGTTACAACTCCACACGCCGCGGAGGAAAGGGAGCAATTATAAAGACTAATTCTTCTCTGGGGTCCGATTGCTTCACTCTATTAAGCGTGTTCCTTTTGCGTCTGTTCCGTTAATGCTCCTCTTCCTTGTCCGCCTCTTCCTCCTCTTCTTAATACATCACCAACCATTTCTACTCTTCTTTCTTTTTTTTCTTAATTTTTCTGTTTCTGTCCCTTCTCCTTTTCCTCTTCTTCCTCTTGTTGCTAATCCACCTCTTCCTCCTCCTCCTCCTCCTCCTCTTCTTCCTACTATTCCGTCTCTTACTCTTCTCCTTTCTTCTTTTTCTTCTTCTCCAATTCAGTTTCGTTCATTTCCTCCTCCTCCTCCTTCTCCTCCTCGTCCTCTTCCTCCTCATCAGCTCCTATCTTTTCCTATTTCCACTTTTCTCTTCTTCTTCTTCTTCTTCTTTTTCTTCTTCTTCTATTGTATCTTTTCTTGCTTTTTAGTGTTCCTCTTCCTGTTCAGTTTCCTCCTCTTCCTCTTGTTCCTCTTGTTTCTTTTCCTCTACCTCTTTCAGTTTTCTTCTTTTTTTTTTCTTCTTCTACTACTTCCTTTTCTCCTCCTTCTTCTTCTTCTTCTTCCATTTCTTCTTCTTCTTCTTCTTCTTCTTCTTCTTCTTCTTCTTCTATTGACTCCTTTCCTTCTCCTTCTTTCCCTTCCTCCTCGTGTCTCCCTCTCCCTTTCCTCCGTCAATAACTTCTCCTCCTACTCTATATTCCTACCAGTCTCCTCCTCCCTTGCCAATCATCTTCCTCCTCCGTGTCTTCATCATCCTAATCATCACATCATCATTATATCCTCCTCCTCCTCCTCTTTCCTCTCCATCACATCCGTCTCCTCTTTATCCATTTTTCCTTTTTAAAATATCTTCAACCTTCCTCTTATTTTCCCTTCATTCCTTTCCCTCTTCATCTTTCTTCCTTCTCATAATAAGCCTCCAATTTCTTCTTCTTTTTTTTTCTTCTTCTTCTTCTTCCTCTTTCACTCTCGTGTTCAACTCTCATTAAACTCCCTCTCTCCTTCTTCCTTTCCCTTTCCTTCTCCTCTTCCTCCTCCTCCTCCTCCTCTTACTACTACTACTACTACTACTACTACTACTACTACTACTACTACTACTACTACTACTCTTCCTCCTCCCACTACTATTCCTCCTCCTCCTCCTCCTTCTTCTCTCATTCAGCCACTACCTCCTCCTCCTCCTCCTCCTCCTCCTTTCCCTCCTTCTCCTCCTCCTGCAGAAGTAATACCAAGTGACGTCAGGAGGCCTTTAAACCTCTCCTCCTGCTAGTGACGTCAACGGTGAAGCTCCTCCTTAAAGTTTCAACAGTTCGAAGTTTAGAGGAGGAGGAGGAGGAGGAGGAGGAGGAGAAATGGGACGTATGAATTTTCTATGTGTCAGTCAATGTCTCCTTATTCCTCCATTTTAAAGTTTATTCTCTCTCTCTCTCTCTCTCTCTCTCTCTCTCTCTCTCTCTCTCTCTCTCTCTCTCTCTCTCTCTCTCTCTCTCTCTCTCTCTCTCTCTCTCTCTCTCTCTCTCTCTCTCTCTCTCTCTCTTACGTGATTGTTTGCTCTATCCTTTGTTGAGGGATAACCTTTCGGAGGCCTCTTCTCTCTCTCTCTCTCTCTCTCTCTCTCTCTCTCTCTCTCTCTCTCTCTCTCTCTCTCTCTCTCTCTCTCTCTCTCTCTCTCTCTCTCTCTCTCTCTCTCTCTCTCTCTCTCTCTCTCTCTCTCTCTCTCTCTCTCTCTCTCTCTCTCATATCTATCTATCTATCTCAGGTCACTCCATTCTTCCGCTTCTCTGCATATCCCTTCTCCCTCATTTCTTTTTCCTTCCGTGACCTCTCTCCTCCCTCCCTCCTACTCTCCCCTTCCTTCCCTCTCCTCCCTTCCTCCTCCCTCCCTCCGAGACAAACGATGCGGGATGATCACCAGGGAAAGGCTGCAGGGGATAGGTTGTTCCTTAATTGGGTAACGAAGGCAATTAGGTAGTTCAGGTGTGCGGGAGAGACCAGGTGAGGCGAGGGAGACGTGGTTAGTCAGGCGGAGGAAGCAGGTGAAGGGGACAGGTGAAGGGGGCAGGTGAAGGGGGCAGGTGAAGGTAGAGTGAAGAGTAGATTAGGTTATAAGGGTAGGTAGAAATTTGAGAGCGTAGTTTAGTAGGTACTGAGTAAAGGGTAGAAGGAAAAAAGGCAGGTAGAGGAAGTAGGGGAAGGGGAAAGGTGGAGGAGACAGGTATAAAAAGCATGTGAAGGTAGAGAGAAGAGTAGATTAGGTTATAAAGGTAGGTAGAAGGGTAGTTAAGAAGGTACGGGGTTTAGGGAAGGAAAAAAAAAATCATAAGAAAGTGTACTCATGGATTCAAAAGTAGGCAGAAAAAACAATAAAGTAGATTATCAAGGTTAGTAGAAGTTTGAAAGGGTAGTTTAGAGAGTACTGAATTTAGGGAGGAAAGAAAAGAAGGCAGGTGGAGGAAGGAGGTGAGGTGGACAGGTGAAGGGGGCACATGAAGGGGACAGGTGTAAAAGGTAGGTAAGGGTAGAGAAAACAATAAATTAGGTTATAAAGATAAGTAAAAGTTTAAAAGGACTGTTTACAAGGTACTGAGGTTAAGGAAAAAGGAAAGAAAAGGCGGGTGGAGGAAGGAGGTGAAAGGGGCAGGTGTAAAAGGCAGGTAAAGGAAGAGAGAACAGTATATTAGGTTACCAGTGCGAGTAGAAATTGAGTGCGTAATTTAGAACGTTTGAGAAAGAAGGAAAACGGTAGAGATAGAAGAAAGTTTGCGTAGTGGATTTAAAAGCCGAGCAATCTTGTTAGGAAAGTTGAAATAGAAGAGGTATATTAGGTTACCAGTGCGAGTAGAAATTGAGTGCGTAATTTAGAAGGTTTGGGAAAGAAGGAAAACAGTAGAGATAGATGAAAGTTTGCTTAGTGGATTTCAAAGCCGAGGAATCTTGTTAGGAAAGTTGAAATAGAAGAGGTAAAACAGTAGAGATGAGTGCGTAATTTGAGGAATCTTGTTAGGAAAGTTGAAATAGAAGAGTTTACGAAGCAGAAACTGGAAGAATGAAAGAAGCAAAACTGGAACATTGATATTAAGAGAGAGATGTAAGGGAGCAATCAGTATTAGGTATAAGGTAGGGAAGAAGAGGAAACAGGGAAAATGAAGTATAGGAAAGTGTATACAGTGAAACCAAAATTAGAATGGGTTAGTAAAAAAAAATAAAAAAAATAAAAGACGAAAAAGAAAAGTGGTGTTAAAATTTGCTGGTATCTGGTCATCATCATCATCATCATTATTATCACCATCATCATGCATATTTTATCTCCGATGGGGATAAAAATAGAATCCCAGGATAAAACATCTAATAATACCCGCCCCCTTTCTACTAATACACCTACACACACACACACACACACACACACACACACACACACAATATATAATAACACGTATAATAATCGAACTTTATGAGTGTTATTATGCAAACGTGTGTAGGCGTGTACGTAGATTGTAGGTGTACATGTGTGTAATATGTACGTCACTGAATGTCTGTCTGCCTGTATATGCTTGTCTGTTTGTCTGTATGTATGTATGTATGTATGTATGCTTGTCTATCATTCTGTTTGTCTGTACGTCTGACTGTGTATGTAAGTGTCTGCCTGTGTTTGTCTAGCTGTCTATCTGTCTGTCTGTCTAGCTGTCTGTCTGTCTGTCTGTCTGTCTATATGTATGATGATTTAGCAGTGTTTCTAATTTATCGTAAAAAGTCCAGTGTCCATCATTCTTTATGTCTGTCTGTCTGCTTGTTTAATTGCTTGTATGTCTCTTTGTCTACCTGTCTGTCTCTGAGTCGTTTACCTGTCTGTGTGTCTGTATATCTGTTCGTTTGTGTTGTGATTCTGCCTCTCAACATAGCTTTCCATCTCTATGTTTATCTACCTGCGGAACTATCTACCTGTTTACCTGTCAGTGTGTTTGTGTACCTGTCAGTCTGTCTATGTATCTGCCACTTCCTATACCTGTCCGCCTGTGTGTTTATTTGCCTGTGTAGCTATTTGTCTATTTATCTGCCTGTGTGTTTGTTGCCTGTCACTCCGTCATCAATCCATTTCCAATACAGACAAACCCGAGCTGTGTCCCGTGCGTCACAGACATTATTAAAGACCTAACGTGATTGGCCGAGGATGGATCGGTCGGTGGTTGGTGGTTAGGCTCTGAGGGTATACCTGTCCATTAGTCCACAGTCCAAACATCTAAATCCACTCTGTCTCTCCGCTCTCCTCCTCTCCTCTCCTCAGTCCATCATCTCGGTGGTTTGTAATATTCCACCTTCCCCAGTCCTCCTTCATCAACCCACAGTTCATATTTGCTCCACTGCCTCTCAACCTTATTATTTTATCTGCATAGTCGATTTTCTGGGCAGAGGGGAAGGTGGAATACAGTCCAACTTCCCCAATCACCCTTCTCCAGTCACCCTTCCCCAGTTCACCTTCCTCAGTCTACCTTCCCCAATCCATCTTCGTGTTCGGCTCACCTATTCGGCTCAGCTGTATAACGAATGCCGCGATAGTGAGTCGTTGATGCGTGAAGGTTGATTGCCTACCTGTGAGCGATCTTCCTTGGGTTTGAGTGAAAAAAAAATTAAGTTTGAGCAAGGTGGGAAAAATAGGTTTGGAAGATGGGAAGAGTGGGAAGGAAGGGAAGAGATGGGTCATGTATGTGAATTAAAGAGGAAGGGAATGAGAGAGAGAGAGAGAGAGAGAGAGAGAGAGAGAGAGAGAGAGAGAGAGAGAGAGAGAGAGAGAGATGGCTTCGTGCAATGACCTAAAGAAGAGAGGAAGGGAGGAACAGATCAAGCAAGATAGACTGATGTGAGGACTGATTGAAAGAGACGTATGTTGATAGGTGTATAGACGGAAATGCAGACTGACAGGTAAGCGTACAGGTGACTAGGTAGACAAGCACAACAAGCAGGTAAAAAGAAAGGGACAAAACAGGAAAAGAGGGATATAGAAAAAGAGAGAAAACACAGAGGCCAGATCAAATAATAATCTCTCTCTCTCTCTCTCTCTCTCTCTCTCTCTCTCTCTCTCTCTCTCTCTCTCTCTCTCTCACACACACACACAAACATACACACACACACACACACACACACACACACACACACGGAAACACGTGACCGATGAAAAGAATAAAATCGCAAAATAAACAAAATAAATATAATACTCTCCTCTCCCCCTTTTATCTCCCCTCCCCTCCCCTCCCCCGTAGCTCCCCCATTTCCCCCCTCACCTCCCCCTCTTTCCCCGCGCCCTCATAGTAACCCATCCCTCCGTTTCTCCCCACTGTGTGTGTGTGTGTGTGTGTGTGTGTGTTGTGTGTGTGTGTGTGTGTCACGCCGCAGAGCCTCCGCATCGCGTGTCCCGGAGCCAGTGTGTATCTGTCCTTAGAGAGTGATTACCTCTCTCTCTCTCTCTCTCTCTCTCTCTCTCTCTCTCTCTCTCTCTCTCTCTCTCTCTCTCTCTCTCTCTCTCACACACACACACACACACACACACACACACACTTCCTCCTTCCGAGTTCATTGCTAAGGTTTCTATGACTTCCATTCCTCCGTATCTCCCTCCTTCCCTTCCCTTCCTCTCTTCCCCCCTTTACTCCCTCTCATCTCACTCCTCCCTCCCCTCCGTCTCTTCCTCCCTTCATGTTTACTCACCTTCCTGCTTACCTTCCTCCTTCCCTCTGTTATCACCTCTTATTCCTCTTCCTTTCATTTTTTTCATCTTCCTGTGATCTTTCTCTATTTATCCCTTCCTGCTTTTTTACTTTCTTTCCTATGGTTTCATCTTCTATACTTTCTTCCCCTCCTTTTTGCTCTCCTTGCTTCCTGTTACTTCCTCTTCCCACTTTCCTTTCTTCTTTCCTTTTTCACTTCCCCCATTCGTTGCTGTCTGCTCGTCCTACTTATCTTTTTTCCTACTCTTTTCCTTCCCTTCCTCCTCCTACTTCTCTTTCTTCCTACTCTTTTCCTTTCCTTCCTCCTCCCTCACTCCCTTCCTCCTCCTACTCTTTTCCTTTCCTTCCTCCTCCCTCGCTCCCTTCCTCCTCCTACTTCTCTTTCTTCCTACTCTTTTCCTTTTCTTTCTCCTCCTCCCTCCTCCCTCCCTCTCTCCCTTCCTTCTTCAATACTTCCCTTCCTCCTTCCCCCCCCCCCCCCCTCCCTTTCCCGCTCCTCCTTCCACCCTTCCTCGATGCGTCCTGCCTCTGCCTGTGACATATCAATAACAAATAAGTTGCGACACTGTTTGCGTTTGTTTGTCACTGATATTGATGAGCAGGAGGAAGAGGAGGAGGAGGAGGAGGAAACATGGAAACCCGGACGAGCAGGCAGCAGGAAGCGCGTTGGGTCATTGCCAGGCTGCCTACTTTTAGTGATTTATGCAACCCGTCAGCCTCTTAGAGTGACCTGCGGAAAAGATTAAAGCACTTCTGTACGTACTCGTGGATACGTTCAGTAGCAGCAAAGCGACGATCAATGCGATTCTTAAAGGAGTTGCTCGCATCCGCACTAACTACTTCTGGAGGAGGAGGAGGAGGAGGAGGAGGTGGAGAAAAATAAAAAGTAGAAAAGAGAGAGAGAGAGAGAGAGAGAGAGAGAGAGAGAGAGAGAGAGAGAGAAACCCCTCCCTTGCGTCCGTGTGGCGGGTCGAAACAGTTCAATATTTGAGGTTCCACTTAAAAAGGAGGTGGAGCAAGCAAGGTTTGCATTAAAGATTCAGTCCACGATGCAACGACGGCCACGTTTTCTCTTTTCAAACAAGGCTCCGGGAAAGAAAATGGAGTGCCTTGTATACCCCCATATTGTCTTGCACTTTTAGAATAGTTAAAAGGAGGTGGACTATTTCTGGGAAGACTGGTAACTGCATGTGTTTAAAATTCTAGGGTTGTATTACTAAAGACTTCTGCGCCCAAGTTCATATATTTGACAAGGCATTCGTAGGAGTTTCGGGCATTTCCAGGGGTAGTTTTATGGCCCTGGTGGTAGCTTGATCCTTCTCCTGTACCATGAATTTAAAAGAACACTCATTAGAACCCCGATTGATCTCATTTTTGGCTTTTGGAAATAGCTGATGTAAGAAGCGAAAGTCTCTTATAATATCGGCCATAAGATCCATGTTTCTTTATTGCATTCTTTTTTCTCAATAGTTAAAAAGTGAAACAATATGAAACAGAAGGAGCGTGAATGAAGGTGAATGAAGTCTGTGAGCTGATACAATTCGCTGATAATGGAACTTGCAATTTTTTTCATTATTTTCTTTCTTAATCGTTACAAGCGAACAATATGAAACAGAGGGAAGGAGAAGGTAGACTGTGGGTGGAGATGCAATATATATTTTGTTATCTTCCACAATAATTAGTTAAAAATCCTTGAAGTAATTAAAAGTAAGAGGAAATAGACTACCTGGCTGGCTATATTGCGTTAATAATATGTATAGAGTTCACCTAATTAAGAGGAAGCAGACCTGAGACCAGAAAGATAATGAAAAGCCTGTGTGAAGGGAAACTTGAATAATGAATGTACAAAAAATCGTAGTGGATAATAATAGTGCAAAGAGAAGTGCTGAACCATTACGACGACGGAAATAATAATAATAATAATAATAATAATAATAATAATAATAATAATAATAATAATAATAATAACAATAATAATAATGAGGAAATGGAATATAGCTTTACCTTCAATTTGCAAGAACAAACAGCGTGGGCAATTATTGAAGTAAACACACACACACACACACACACACACACACACACACACACACACACACACACACACACACACACACACACACACACACACACACACACACACACACACCGCTGAATACTTCATCATATTAGAGATAGACTTCAAAGTTACCAATTACACAACAATGGTCTTCGTTTGATTGCTTAATGATGTAACCATTCTCTCTCTCTCTCTCTCTCTCTCTCTCTCTCTCTCTCTCTCTCTCTCTCTCTCTCTCTCTCTCTCTCTCTCTCTTGTTATTCAGAAGTTTAATCAGGCAGACAGCTATCATGGTATACAATTTTCGAGAGAGAGAGAGAGAGAGAGAGAGAGAGAGAGAGAGCAAAGGAGGTACAAGGGGATGAGGACGTAAATTGAGGGGGGAAAATGAATGAGGGAAAGAAGGGATGAGGATGATGATGTATAAGGAGAAAATGAGGATTAGGCGCACAAGACAAGAGCACTGGGACGAAAACTGATTAATTTAAGGTAACAGGTGAGGGCAGGTGAGGAGAGCAGGTGAAGCATGCAGGTAAGGGTGAACCGCGGGACAAAGTATGATGGAAAGGGAAAGTTGGGTACGGGGGAGGTATGAAAGACGATGAACAGTGATTTAATTAAAGGGAAGATGAAAAGGGAGAGAAAACAGGTGACAAAATATAGGTAAGGGTGGATTATAAGAGGGAGAAGAAAGGAACAGTAGGTAGATAAGGGACAAGGGGGAGTGTGGTAATGTTAGGGAAGGGTGAAGTGTAAAAGGGAGACGAAAGGAAGGGTAGGTAGGTAAAGGAACAGGGGGAGAGTGATGAATAGCGTAAGTGAATTAAGGTAAAAACTAAGGTAGGTGAAGAGGGCCAGTGGATAGGTAAAAAGAAAAAGGGAAGAAAAAAATAAGAATTGATAAGTTACAGATAATGGTGATTGCAATGGATACTAGAGAGCGTATGTTAAGGGAAAAGGATGAAAGGGAAAGATAATGAAGGAGGGTTGAAATATGAGATAAAGGAAAGACCAATAAAGAATAACGAAGAAGGGGAAAGAGAATGAAGGAGGGTTGAGGTATGAAATGCGAGAAAGGGAAAGAAGGAAGGAATAGGAGTAGGAAAGAAGTAGGAAATATATTAACAAGCAAAATAATGAGAAAGAAAGAAAAGAAGAAAGGGGAAAGAGAATAAAGGGAAAAGGAAAGGAGGAGAAAAAGGAGTAGGAAAGGAGTAAAAGACAAATATATCAACAAAATAATTGGGGGGAAGGAAAAAAAATGAAAAAAGTGGAAATAAAATGAAGGTACAGGTATAGGAAAGGGGGAGGAAAAAGGAGAAGGTAGGAGAAGGAAAATAATAGAAAAAAATAATGAGCAAAATAATATGAGACAGGAAAGAGAGAGAAAAGTGAAAGAGATAAAAAATAATGATATAGGAGAAGAGAAGGGAAAAAAAGGAAAGAAAGGAGTGGGAAAAAAAATAATGAGCAAAATAATATGAGACAGGAAAGAGAGAGAAAAGGGAAAGATAATAAAAATAATGATATAGGAGAAGAGAAAGGAAAAAAAGGAAAGAAAGGAGTAGGAAAAAAAATAATGAGCAAAATGATAGAATGGAGAGGAAAAACGGAAGAAAGGAGAAAGAGAAAATGAGGTAGACGTATATGATAAAGGAAAGGTATAGAAAGAGAAAGGAAAGGAAAAGACAATACAAATAATGATACAGGATAAGAGAAAGGAAAAAAAAGGAAGGAAAGGAGTAGGAAAACAAATTAATGAGCAAAATGAGAGGAGGGTGAGGAAAAAGGAAGAGAGGAAAGAGAAAATAAGGATAAAGGAAAGGTATAGGAGAAGAACGTAAAGGGAGGAAAAGGGTAAACAACGAAGGGAGGGTCATGCAAGGCGGTACAAAAAAGGGGGGAGGGAAGGGTGAAGGGTTAATGAGACTCCCCCATTGATTGCAAGGGAGACCAAGACACCGCACAGCCACCCGGAAAAACACTTGCTCCTAGGTCAAGGTCACGCAACAGAGAGAGAGAGATAATAAGCACGATCACCATTGATGTTTCTCTCTCTCTCTCTCTCTCTCTCTCTCTCTCTCTCTCTCTCCACACACATCAAAGAAACGCTGACGAGGCCATTTTGTGAGAACCGGACATAATATTCAAGAAACCAAAAATGTAATAATAATAATAATAATAATAATAATAATAATAATAATAATAATGATGATGATGATGACGATACTACTAGATCTCCTCCCGACACACACACACACACACACACACCACCACCACCACACATCACCACCACCGCCACAACATCGAACCCGGGTCAACAAGAGCCCAACCCGACAGCCAGTTAGCCAATAGCGAGCCAGAACCAGTCACCAAGTGGCGGCCGTTGACCAATCAGAGGACAGGAACAATTATTACGCTCAGCCAATAGGGGATTGAACTGAGGTGATGAGAGAGAGAGAGAGAGAGAGAGATATGAAGGTGTGTAAGGAGAGATGAAACCTGGCTAAGATGTGTCTCTATCACCTCTCAGACACCCTCTCTCTCTCTCTCTCTCTCTCTCTCTCTCTCTCTCTTTAAAGCTGAGTGGCTGTCTCCCATCCACACTGCTGTCGCCACCACCACCACCACCACCACAGTCATTCCCACCTATGACTAATGATGCTGCTGTTTACCTGCCTCACTCTCACCTGTTCTCCCTCACCTGAAGTAAAAGTGATACTACCCGTCCTCCTCCTCCTCTTCCTCTTCCTCATATCTCTTCTTCCCCTCTCCACCTCTCATCCCCTCTCGGCTATCTTCGCACACCTGCACCAGAAGTAAGAGAGCGAATACCTGTCTCTCCCTCCCTCTCTCTCTCTCTCCCTCTCCCCCTTGTCTTAAGGCTCAGGGAGTGAGGAAGAGAGGGAGTGTTAGGTGATACATCGGCTTTATTTCGGCTTTACCCCTCTCCCTCCCTCTCTCCCTTTCTCTCTCCCCCTCCCCCTCTCCCTCCCTCCCTTTCTCTCTCCCCCTCTCCCTCTCCCTCTCCCTCCCTCTCTCTCTCTTTGCCATTCTACATACGACTAGACGATCCCTATGACATCGCCTCACACGCAAATTCAATATAAAGAAAGATAGATAGAAAGAATGAAAGAAAGAAATGAATGAACGAATAAATAAATATAAATAACTTCCGCAATGAAATATACATAAAAAATAGACCAACTAACTAATTTACTAACCATCTTATATACATTAGTAAAGAACAATTTCCATTTCCTCCACTGCCCACTCCCTGACACTTTCCCTCTCCTCTTGTTCCTGTGGTGGGCCGTTTGGGAAAGGAGAAGCGACTGTCAGTTCTCCCAAAGGACCTGCCGTACCCATTTTCAGTTTTTATGCGCGTTTTCTGGACAGCACCCCGTTTTCTTTTAAGTGGATGGCGTTATGAGAGGGTGACGTGATCGATATTTGTGAAGGTTACTTTAAAACATTCTTCGGTGGTGTAAACAAGTCTTGTTATTATTAATAGTGGTAGTAGTAGTAGTAGTAGTAGTAGCAATAGTAGTAGTAGTAGTAGTAGTAGTAGTAGTAGTAGTAGTAGTAGTAGAAGAAGAAGAAGAACAAGTAATAATAATAATAATAATAATAATAATAATAATAATAATAATAATAATAATAATAATAATAATAATAATAATAATAATAATAATAATAATAATAATAATAATAACAACAATAAACAGTAAAAACAATATCTGACGACAGGCTCCCTCGACATTTTGCTCCGCTCAAAATTCACTGTTTCTTCGCTGCTGCTGAACAATAGAACGTCTTGGCAGGCGGTCGAGGCAAGCAGGCAGCAGGCAAGGAAGCAAGAGAGCAAGCAGGCAGAGAGGCAGGCAGGCAAGGAAGCAAGGAGGCAAGAGAACAAGCAAGCAGGCAGGGAAGCAGGAAGGAACACAGCCTCTCCTCATCCTTTACCTTCCTCCTACACATTCACCTCCTCCTCCTCCTCCTCCTCCGCCGCCGCTGTTCCTTCTTCTTTTATTTATCTATTCGAGCACTCATCTACCCCCTCCTGCTCTTCCTTTTCCTCGCCCTCTTATTCTTCTGTTCTTTTTCTTGGTAATTCTGCTTCTTCTTTAATCATTAGCTTCTCTCTCTTCTTTCTTTCTTTTTCTTCTTTTTCTTCTTCTCCTCCTCCTCCTTCTCCTCCTCATATCTTTTCAGGCCGGCAGGCAATCACCCCTTTTTTTCTTCATTTTTCTCTTCCATATCCTTCCTCTTTTTCCTTTGTTTTCTTCCTCTTTTCCTCCTCCTCCTCCTCCTCTTCCTTCTCTAGCACTTTCACCAGCTCCACTACCTTCCTCCTCTTTCTCTTCCTCCTCCTCCTCCTGCTCACCGGTTTTAGGATACGTCTGAGTAAAGAAAAAGCTTCGAAAGTTAAACTGTGAAGCCATGAAGCCGCCTCTCTCTCTCTCTCTCTCTCTCTCTCTCTCTCTCTCTCTCTCTCTCTCTCTCTCTCTCTCTCTCTCTCTCTCTCTCAACTGAAGTTCTGAAGTTCTGAGTTGCGTGTTCGCTTTTTTTTCTTCTTTCTTTTAAATCTCCCAAAGCGTTGAGTCGACACCCGCCTTTCGCTGACCTCCTCCTCCTCCTCCTCCTCCTCTTCTTCCTCCTCCTCCTCCTCTTGTTACTGATGCTCCCGTCTTCTTTGCTGCGAAAGGACAAGGGAAGACAAAAATAAATGGGCCCAGACTTTGGTGATCACGGCGCTAGTAAGGTCAAGGGAACGAGGATACTTAGAGCCGAGCAGGGCATGAAGGAGAAAGGAAAGGATGCTGTGCCAAGATTTATCTCGTTTCTGTTTTTGTTTTCTCTCTCTCTCTCTCTCTCTCTCTCTCTCTCTCTCTCTCTCTCTCTCTCTCTCTCTCTCTTCTTTTTTTTACTTTTTCTTTTCTCTTTTTTGTCTTTTCTTCTTTCTTTTCTCTCTTCCTTTTTTCTCTTTTCTTCCCTCTTCTTTTCCTATCTTGTCTTTTTCCTTTCTTGTTTTCTTATTTTCTTGTCTTCTCTCTCTCTCTCTCTCTCTCTCTCTCTCTCTCTCTCTCTCTCTCTCTCTCTGCAGCGGGCTTACCTCCCATTTATCGCGAAGCCCCTGGCCTATCTAGCCCCCAATAGAGTGAATGAAAAAACCGTGAAGCTGCAGGCACGCGGGGCTCAATACGGATACAACCACACGCACAGAGGAAAATACACACACACGGATATTGGTGGAAGTATAGAAAGGGGAAGATGCGACTGTGTATTTTTTTATAGCAAAGGAGACAACACAAGGGCACACAAAAAAGGAAACCACAATAAAAAAAAGCCCGCTATTCGCTGATCCTGTAAAGAATCCGAAGAGGAGGACGAAAGAGCAGTCAATTACGTGAGAAGAAAGGAAATGTATGGATGATAATATATACATCTATCTTTCTATCTGTCTATCTATCACTGGAGTCATTTTTTTTTTTTTAACCATGGATCTGTTTCCTTTATACACACACATAAGAAAATATACACATACGAATATTGGTGGAAGTATACAGTGGAGAATTCGACTATGTATGAATGGAAATGCATGGATGATAATATACATGTCTATCTTTCTATCTATCTATCACTGGCCACATTTTTTTAACCATGGATCTGTTTCATTTACACACACACACACACACACACACACACACACACACACACACACACACACACACACACACACAGAGGAAAATTTACACATACGAATATTGGTGGAAGTATAGAAAGTGCAGATGAGACTATGTGTAAGTGGAAATATGTAGATGACTATGTATACGCGTCTTTACGTCTATCTGTCTATCTATTTACCTATCAACGGCGTCATGAAGGATTATTTATTGTCATTGTATTTTATCTGAGAACTGATAATTTTCCTGGAAACTCAGAATAACCTCTAAAAAGTAAGCAAGAAAAAAACACGGTATACACATTTCCCTTTAAACTTAGGATACTTTTTACATATACATAACAATTTATAACCCTCAATTCACTACCTTTAAAATCATAATAATCTAATAGTCACATAAACTATACACACATTAGCATAACCCTTAACATTCCTCTAATTTCCTACCTTTGAACTTATAATAATCTGTAACAGTCACACAGATTATACCCAAACTAACATAACCTTCAATTTGCCTTTAGTAATATCTTCCCCTTAAAAGCATCATCGGTAACAATAAAAAAAGACGATTCACACATTAAGACAACCCGTAATCTACATCTAACATTCCCCCTTTAAACGAAGCACAATCTGTAACACTCATATATAGATGACACAAACATTAGGATAACATGTATTCTACCTCTAATAGTTTCCCTTTAAACAAAGCGCAATCTGTAACACTCACAGGAACGCTTCACACATTAAGTTAACCCATAATTTACTTCCTGCAAATTCCTCGCCAGAAACTTGTTAATGGGCTCATGGGAAGTTTTGTGTCTGGAGGGATAAGTTTTAATTGCGTTCAGGTGTCTCTCTCTCAGGTAAGGGGAGGAGTGTGAGGCAGGGAAATCTGGCTCTTCCAGGCTCGATGATGCGTGACTCCGGCTCCACATTGCTCTGTCAACACGCCTCGCTGCTGCCTAATGGGCGCCTCGATATGTATACTTACTCTTGTCTCCTCAGCATCATCAACACACCCACGCTTTCGGCTCTCACGACAAACACTCCCCAAGGCCACAAAGGAGATTAGTTGAGTTTCCATGAGGGTTGTTTGACGTTCATGGTGCAGAGGCCTTGTCAAACTATCGCTAGGCTTATGAAACTACCCGTGAATATACGCACAACTCCTACGAAAGCCTTGTCAAACTATCGCTAGGCTTATGAAACTACCCGTGGATATACGCACAGCTCCTACGAAAGCCTTGTCAAACTATCGCTAGGCTTATGAAACTACCCGTGGATATATGTACAACTCCTACGAAAGCCTTGTCAAACTATCGCTAGGCTTATGAAACTACCCGTGGATATACGCACAGCTCCTACGAAAGCCTTGTCATCCTACGAAAGCCTTGTCAAACTATCGCTAGGCTTATGAAACTACCCGTGGATATACGCACAGCTCCTACGAAAGCCTTGTCAAACGATCGCTAGGCTTATGAAACTACCCGTGGATATATGTACAACTCCTACGAAAGCCTTGTCAAACTATCGCTAGGCTTATGAAACTACCCGTGGATATACGCACAGCTCCTACGAAAGCCTTGTCAAACTATCGCTAGGCTTATGAAACTACCCTTGGATATACGCACAGCTCCTACGAAAGCCTTGTCAAACGATCGCTAGGCTTATGAAACTACCCGTGGATATATGTACAACTCCTACGAAAGCCTTGTCAAACTATCGCTAGGCTTATGAAACTACCCGTGGATATATGTACAACTCCTACGAAAGCCTTGTCAAACTATCGCTAGGCTTATGAAACTACCCGTGGATATATGTACAACTCCTACGAAAGCCTTGTCAAATGTGGGTGTGTAAGCCTCTTAGTAACTGAGAATATCGTCCGAGTTTTCTGTCTATTTTCGGGTGTCTGTCCATTTCTCTCCTCGCGCACTCATTGCATCTTTACGACAGTTCTTCAGTTCTTTGTCAAATAGGAATCATACTTTTTTTTTAAGAGCAAAGGAGACAGTTCAAGGGCGTAAAAAAAAGAAAACAATATTAAAGAAAAAAGCCCGCTGTTGATAAGTACGCCAATATTATTTTTGTCGTTTTTTTCACCACTTTCCACCATCACACAAACGCTTTTTTCCTCAATTCATTTCTTCCCTTTCAAGTTTAGGATATTTTTTTTTTCTATTCACTATGAGGAGAGATTTCCCGCGATAGACTTCCCACTCCTTTTACCGCTTTTCAGACCGACCACCAAGACGTTTTCCTAATCATTTTGATGCGAGGGAATTCATTAATATTCCTCTCTCTCTCTCTCTCTCTCTCTCTCTCTCTCTCTCTCTCTCTCTCTCTCTCTCTCTCTCTCTCTCTCTCTCTCTCTCTCTCTCTCTCTCTCTCTCTCTCTCTCTCTCTCTCTCTCTCTCTCTCTCTCTCTCTCTCTCTCTCTCTCTCTCTCTCTCTCTCTCTCTCTCTCTCTCTCTCTCTTCACATTTTATACCTTTAAAACCCCGCCAAGATTTAATTATTTCTATTTCTTCTGTTGCGATCTCACCTTTATGTTTTCTGCGCAATTTATCGCCGCCACAACCCACGCACAAAACAATTCCAGGACGTATTTCGCCTCCAGAAAATGCACTCCAATCGTACAATAAATTTCAATAAAACCTGCCGTAATAAACATGTCAAGCGCTCCGTCCTTGCTTAACCAACATTTGACGTTTGGGGGCGCATATATTATGAGAACTGCGCAACACTCACGTCTGTTTAAGAAAGGGAAGAAAAAAACACAAAGAATACACTACCAATGCCTGACGCTTCATTCACACTTAGAAAATATATTACACTTCTGAGTAAAAATGTAAGGAGGATTGCATAGTCATCGGGCTCATTTGAGAACGTGGAAAAGAAACATAAACCAAAACTACCCTTGAAAATACCATGAAACTCTCCATTACTGAACTGATTTAAGAACGGAAAGGAACGAAACAGTGCAATATACAACACTCCCCTTAAGAACAGCCAGAGAACACAAGCAGATCTGAGGACGAGAGGAACAAAACACAAGGCAATATACAACACTGCCCTTAAGAACAGCCAGAGAACACAAGCAGATCTGAGGACGAGAGGAACAAAACACAAGGCAATATTCAACACTGCCCTTAAGAACAGCCAGAGAACACAAGCAGATCTGAGGACGAGAGGAACAAACACACAAGGCAATATACAACACTGCCCTTAAGAACAGCCAGAGAACACAAGCAGATCTGAGGACGAGAGGAACAAAACACAAGCCAATATACAACATCGCCCTTAAGAACAGCCAGAGAACACAAGCAGATCTGAGAACGAGAGGAACAAACACACAAGGAAGAAAACAACAATACTTTTAAAACAACCCGAGGCCAAATATTCTTTTCTAAACCACATCTGAGGACGAGAGGAACCGGCACTCAAGTAAACATACAACACTGCCTATAATAAAACACTAAGAAAGCACTCTCCTCTAAAGCACATCTGAGGGCGAGAGAAACAAACAAAACTCCCCACCCCGACCTCTGTGTGTGTACCGTCGATACTCTCTAAGTCATCCCTGTCTTATATGACCTTCCTGCTGGAGCTGTTTATAACGCTACACAAGAACTAAGCGATGTCATCCATAGAGAAGGACGTTGAGTGAGTGGCTCCCAAACTTGTCGTGCGTCCTTGGCTTATTCACCGCGCCTGCCAAGCCTTCCCCGGAGATGCTGCCTCATCAAATATTAAGGAGATGAGAAGTGTCAGCAG
Source organism: Eriocheir sinensis (assembly GCF_024679095.1). Taxonomy (NCBI): domain Eukaryota; kingdom Metazoa; phylum Arthropoda; class Malacostraca; order Decapoda; family Varunidae; genus Eriocheir; species Eriocheir sinensis. The sequence goes on along the minus strand of NC_066513.1, from coordinate 22,409,818 downwards.
CATCCCTTGTTTCTGATTGGTCCCGACGGTATTGACGTCACACTAACATTTCTACGCCCGGAGAGGAATATGTCAGCCGGCGCCCACAGCCTCTATTCCTTCCATTCCAGTGCGAGCCGCGACCAGGAGGTTTAAAGTCCACGACCCTGCTGCCCCTTCACCCCCTCGACCCTCTGTTTATACGTGTTTCCCATAAGAAGAGGATTTGCTATAGAAAACGTGATCCCTGAGAAAATTGGTGTCATTACGGACGGTGTATCAGGGGCTTAACGTCTTGATTAAGGATAAACTATTTGAGTCTGTCTTCCGTAACCAAGGAAATCGTGCCCCCTAACCCCCCCCCCATCCACCCGCCAATACCCCCTCAGTGCCTCCCTTGTTGTCTGCTGCCGGTGGGCGAATCGAGGTGAAGGTTCAACGATATAGCGGTGAATTTATTGCTTCCTCGAGGCTGAAATCTCTCTTGGGGCTTCTTTGGATCTTTCATTTACGTCACCGCCACCCTGCCAGCCCTGCCGCTCGCCTTCACCCTGCCGCCGGGCCTAGGAACACCTTAAAAATCGAGGCGAAGGTTCAACGATATAGCGGTGAATTTATCGCTTCCTCGAGGCTGAAATCTCTCTCAAGGTTTCTTTTTGACCTTCCTGCTACGTCACCGCCACCCTTCCAGCCCTGCCACGCGCCACACCGAAACAAGACGGAAGTTTAGCGAAGTTTTGCTGATATAAGAGAGGAAGTCTAACATCCACGAAGCCTAAGCACTCTGTTGGGGATACGCTGGCACGCTACCCTCCACCCTGCCGCCCCCGCCACAAGCCTAACGAAACGAGGCGGAGGTTTAGCGCAGACTTGTGATATACGAGCGAAATTATATCATCCACGAGAACTAAGCACTCCCTAGGGCTTTTCCGTGCCTCCCTGCCGTTCCGCCCTACATCCAATGACTCCTACCACCCCTACCATCTCTGCCGCCGTTCCCTCACCCTGCATGTCGCCAACCCACCATCGCCACCATCTAACAAGCAGGAGTCTCAGCAGGAGGAGACAGGTGCAGGATCGAATCAGGGAGAACAGCGTCGTGCGAACTTTCGGGCCGCTAAGCAGATCCTTCAGCCTCGACTTGCCCAGGATCGTGGTGCAAGAGATCACGAGCGCCGAGGAGACCAAATCGGCGCAAGACTTTCCCGATGAGGACGAGGATATG
>NC_066513.1:22353614-22406114 GCF_024679095.1 Eriocheir sinensis | reverse complement strand
GAGAGAGAGAGAGAGAGAGAGAGAAGCACGAGGGAAATCAATGTATTTATCTATTCTTCAATCAATAACTAAAAAAGGAAGACGGATAACCTCCCCTCTAAACCATCAATAGACAGTACACACACACACACACACACACACACACACACACACACACACACACACACACACAACCTTTCCTCATAATACCCCGCCCCCTACCCACACCTTGACAGCTAAAAGGGACCCACTTCACACAGGTCCTTCTCAGATGCTTTTGACTTTCACAACAAAAATTTACAAAGGTCACAAAGGAGATTAGTCGAGTTCTATTTTTTTTTTTTTTTTTTTTTACTGTTCTTGGTGGAGCCTGGTCAAACTATCACTAGGCTCATTAAACTACACAAAGAAACACTCACAACCGAGCACAACACAACAGAGCAGAACACACAACAGGAGCAGCGAGTAGCGGGCTTTTTTTGTTGTTGTTTACTTTTTTTGTGCCCTTGTGCTGTCTCCTTTGCTGTAGAAAAAAAAATCGACGAAAGCCTTATCAAATGTGGGTGTGTGAGCCCCGAAGTGTTTTGGAATAGAGGTCACAAGATCTTAGCCTAAACCCTTACGCCTAAACCTTCCTCCCCTTACCTCCATTGAGTCCCCTTTTACCCAGCAAGCAGACAGACAGACTAATGATTCCCTTGCCTTTCCCTTCTTTCAGTTTATTTATGATCCCAACCTTGACCATTTTTTTTCCTTGAGCTTCCCTTTCCCCGACAGAGCTAATGGTATTCTCTTCCTTTTGTTCTCTCTTCCTTCAGGCCCATAACATTCCCCTCTTTCTTTTCACTCCTTTTTTTATGCCTAAGAGAGTATCATAACATTACCCCTTAATTCCCCTTGATGGTCTCCCTTTCCCCCTCCCCTTGTCCCCCATCCCTTAATTAAAGACAAAACATACACCTCCCCTTGTTCTCCTCACCCCATAGCTACTTTAAACTTCCCCTCTTCGCTTCCCCTCTAGCTACTTTAACCTGCCCTGCCCATCCCCTTCTCCTCCTCCTCCTAATCCCACGGCAACCTTAACCTTCTCTCTGCCTCTCTCCCTTGTCCTTCTTCTATCTCTCTCACTCTCTCTCAGCTAATCCTCTTTTCCCCTCACGCATGCTGCCTTAACTTCCCGTCCCCTCTTATCTATCTTAATCTTCCTTCCTCTTGCACCTTCCCCTCTCGTATACAGCTGGCCTCTCCCTCTCCTTCATTCAGAGACATTATAACCATCTTTTTCCCCTTCCTTCACAGCTATGGGCGTTCATTTCATAGAGCAACAGGCAGCTTTACTTTGTCCACTCATCCTATTGCTTTTGTGATTCTTCCTACTCTTTCCTTTTTCCATTTTCTTTTAACGCTACCCTTAAAAATTTTCCCCTTCCCTTCACAGCTCCAGGTCCCTAAATCTCCCTTTCCTACCTTTCCCCTCTTCTCTTTCCCTCTTCCCATTTTCCATTTTAACGCTACCCTTAAAAAATTTCCCCTTCCCTTCACAGCTCCAGGTCCCTAAATCTCCCTTTCCTACCTTTCCCCTCTTCTCTTTCCCTCTTCCCATTTTCCATTTTAACGCCTCCCTTAAATATTTTCCCCTTCCCTTCACAGCTCCAGGTCCCTAAATCTCCCTTTCCTACCTTTCCCCTCTTTTCTTTTCCTTTCCCCTTTACCATTTTAACGCCTTCCTTTAATATTTCCCCTTCCTTTCACAACTCCAGGTCCCTAAATCTCCCTTTCCTACCTTTCCACTCTTCTCTTTCCCTTTCCCCTTTTCTTTTAACGCCTTCCTTTAATATTTCCCCTTCCCTTTCACAGCTTCAGGTCCCCTTTAAATAAGTTACAGTCGCTTAATTAATCTCTCTTCCCTACCTTTCCCCTTTTCTTTCCCTTTCCTCTTTTCCATTTTAACGCCTTCCTTTAATATTTCCCCTTCCCTTTCACAGCACCAGGTCCCCTTTAAATACGTTACAGTCCCTTTAATCTCCCTTACCAACCTTTCCCTTCTTCCCTCTCAAATTACACATGTTTTCACTCTCCTTTCCCTTCCCTTCACAGACTATATATCAACACTTGACCGTATTACCCATTCATATCCCTTTTCTCCCTTTCCCGTTGTCCCCCATCCCTCAAAAAGATAAACATTTTCCTTCTCTTGTTTTCCCTTCCTTGCATTTCCTCAAAAGTCAAAACAGGTCAAAACACGTTACATCCCTTCTCTTCCCTTCCCCTCATCCCTTTGTTAATCCTTCTTGTTATTCCCTTCACAGTTCCAGCCGTCCCCTCTGAACAAATGACAGTACCTTAACCTCCCTTCCCTCCCCTTCCCCCTTCACCAGTCTTTCCCCTTCCCTTCACAGCTTCAAGCCTCCACGCCACACAGGTTACAATTGCTTAATCTCCCTTTTATCCCCTTCCCCTTTTCTGGGCGTCTCCCCTAAACGAATTACCTTCCTTTCCTTCCCTTCTCCCTCACCTCTGTTTTAGACCCCCCCTTCCCTTTCCCTTTACATATTGCACTACCGTAATCCCTCTTCCCTCCCATTACCTTCTCGTCTTTCCTCTCTTACCCTCTCCCCTTTCCTCTCATACCCTCTCCCCTTTCCTCTCATACCCTCTCCCCTTTCCTCTCATTCTCTCTTCCCTATCCTGTCATCCGTTCCCTCCCCTTGCCCTCTTCCCTCCCCGTTCTCGAATATTCTAACCCAGTTTCCCCTTCCCTTCACAGCTCCGGTCGTCCACGCCCCACAAGTCTCAGGACCTGGCAAACGAGGGCGCCGCAGCGGAGGTGGACGTGAGGGGGGGCGGGCTGGGGATGGGGGCGGGGGGGCAGCAGGGGGGGACGGGCAGACGCTTACCTGACCCTCTAGAGGTGAGCAGCGTGACCTACCTGTCCGTACCTGAGACCCCCGACTCCCGCCGGCCCTCCACGGCGGACCTGGTCATTGAGAAGCTGCAGGTAGGTCTGTTTGTTTGTTTGTTTGTCTACCTGTGCTGGTATTGCGACGGAGATGAGCACCGAGGCCACGCGCAGCTATATAGTGCATGCCCCCCCACCCCCCAAACTTTGCCTCTACTACCTGGGAACTCCCCAAAAGTCTCCGTTTCGTAAGATCCATTTTTCACTACGGCAAAGATGTCGGGTCATATTTTCAAACATTTCGGCGCCCAAGGACACATATTTGACAAGGCTTTTTATAGGTGTTTTGGGCATTTCCAGGGGTAGTTTTATGACCCTGGTGGTAGTATGAGCCTTCTTCTGTACCATGAACCTAAAAGAACACTCAATAGAACTCGATTAATCTCCATTTTGGTGCTTTGGGCATTTCCAGGGGTAGTTTTATGACCCTGGTGGTAGTATGAGCCTTCTTCTGTACCATGAACCTAAAAGAACACTTATTAGAACTCGATTAATCTCTTTTTGGCCTTTGGAAATAGTTGATGTGAGGGGTAGAAGCCATCGTTGACAAATTATCGTGTTCACAACATTGTATATATCATTTTTAAGCCTCAAAGTCTCTCGTGCCTACACAAATAACGAGAGAATAATAAAGTTAGCGTCAAAACTGTTATTTAGTGGTTTGTTTGTTTGTTTTTGCTATAGATATCGGTTAGAAACTACGAAAATGCAATACGGTGTGTACGATAATTTGGCAACGATGGTAGAAGCGTCTGAGAACACCGACTATCGTGCTCACTCCTTCCTAACTACTCACAGATTTCCCCTTCGCAAGTATTCTTTTTCCTTTATAATAAACTAGAATAGGTGGCATGGACAACTCATCTATTTCAAGCTCGAGGCCGAAATGGAGGCAAAACAAACCGCGCTTCTCCTTTTGACCTGTTCCGCGTTGGTGCCGCAAGACAGACCTCCTGCTGAAATGCCATCCACTTGTGCAGCGCTGGGGGCGGCAATAAAGCGAACAAGTTTCCCGACAAATCGTTTTACAGGCTACCAGCTACCTCCAACCCGATAGCAACCCCGCCGCGATGGTGAAGTTACTCTCGTGCACGCGGTCACTAATGCGTCCTACTCCCCACCAGCCTCCCCTCTGCAAGATTCATTTTACATTATTACAAAGATTTCGTGGCCACTACTCATAAGTCTCCCCAATACAGACCCCTATGAAAGCTCTATTTTTCCTCATCGCAGTGTAAAATTCCGTGGTCGCTGCTTGCTACCTCCCCACCAGTCTCCCCTTAGCAAGCTCTATTTTCCATTAAAACAAACCAAAAAAACACGTTGTCACTACCTAACTCCACCAGCCTGCCCTCCGCATACCGAATTTTTCATTGTAGCAAAGTCTAAAATTCTGTCCCCTCTTGTAAGCTCATTTTCCAATTGCAAGGATCAGGGAACACACAAAGGTTGAAGATAAAGGTATTATATTGACGAGTATAAACGAGAAGTGGACTTGAGCACGTCATTATCAGGGGTAGAACTGAAAACAGACGGACAACCAAAGCAACAGAGTGGCGACCCAGGAGTTGTAGAAATCAAGACAGACAGAGGACAAGACGAAGGTAGAGATTAGGGAATTTGCTGGAGAAGGATGGAGTACACTAACATCAGACAGAGGGAGGAGTGAATTGAGAAACTGATGATGAGGAGGAGGAGGAAGAAAAAGAAGAGGAGGAAGGGTGGGAGAATTTGCTGGAGAAGGATGGAGTACACTAACATCAGACAGAGCGAGGAAAAGGGCATTGAGAAACTGATAATGAGGAGGAGAAGAAAAAGAAGAGGAGAGAAAATTAAGGTATGGAAGAAAAATTAAAGGTAAGAAAAAGTCCACACAAACAAATGGCAGACCAGGTAAATGCAAGACAGGTGAGTATAACAACCTTCCATTCAGGTGTGTAATTATCTCCCTCACAGGTGGAGAAGGTGGAAGGTGGCGGCCTCAGCATCCAAGGAGTGGCTTTAGCGTCAAACTGTCACGTGACCCTGATTGTGTTCGGAGTGTTCTTCATGTTGGCTGGCGTCGTGCTGTCCTACGTGAGCTACAGCGTGCCTCTGGGGGTGAGTGGTGGTGGTGGTGGTGGTGGTGGTGGCGGCGGCGGTGGTGGTGACGATGGTGGTGGTATTGGTGGTGGTAGGAATGTAGTTGCAATATTAAAGGTGTTAGTTGCATCAAAAGTAGTGAGGTTAGTGGGGTTGGTATTAGTTAAAGAGGAGGAGGAGGAGGAGGAGGAGTTATTTTTGTTTTTGTTGTTGTTTTAGTAGTAGTAGTAGTAGTAACAGCATCATTAGCAGAAGAGAAATGACATAAGAATGGAAGGCAGAGGAGAGGAGAGGAAAGGAGAGAATGAGGTGAAAACACATAGTGGAAATGGAGGAGAAAAAAAAAAGGACGGGACAGAAATGGAAGGAAGAGAACAGGAGAGGAGGAAGAGATGGGAGAACGCAGTGGAAATGACGGAGAGAAAAAAAAAGACGGGAGAGAAATGGAAGAGAGAGGAGAGGAGAAAAAAAAGAGGGGAGAATGTAGGGCAAGCGGAGAGGAGAAAAAAAAACAAAAAAACAAGACAAGGCAGAGAGAAAAGGAGAGAAAACAAAGGGAGTGAAGGAAGGAAGGAAGGAAGGAAGCCGGACGGAACGAGAGGAAAAAAAAAATAGAACCGAGCGAGAAAACAAAATAAAACTAACCAGACCTGCCCTGCACACCTGACGCGGGCTTAATGAGGGGTGCTTTCCCTTTCTTCAGGCAGGTGAGGAGGGGCCGGAGGGCAAGGAGAAGGCGGCTGAACCTGAGGACCACCTGGCGAGCGTGGCGCAGATGAGGATGATCGGGCCGGCTTTCCTCATAGTGGGTTTCCTCATGGTCGGCCTCGGCATCACGCTCTTCATACTGGCCCGGAAGGTGAGGGGGTGGAGGGGGTAGGGGTGAGGGGTGTGTGGGGTGAAGGGGTGAGGGGTGCGTGGGGTGAGGGGTGTGTGGGGTGAAGGGGTGAGGGGGCTATATCTGTTCTGTTGCGCATTTGTTTTTGTTTCTTGAGAGTTGCGTATTTTTCTATTCTTTTCAATCATAATGGCGTTTTGTTTTATTTCCCTTTGTCAGTCAATCAACTCCTTCTTCTGACTTCTTCCTTCTTCTTCTTGCAGTGTGGGTGACTTTGATTTATTCTGTTTGTTAGTCTTCAACTCCTTTTTACTGTCTTTGAAACTTTCCATTTGTCCGTCAATTAAATCTTTCTTCAGTCTTGTAGTGTGGTTGACTGAATATTCCCCTGTGTTGGCTGATTTACTCATTCTTCTGACTTCTGGGATGATAGATTGAAAATTTTCCTTTATTGGTCTCTTTATTCTTTCAGTTTTGTAATGCGGGTGGGTCTAAAATAGCCCATATGTCGATATTAACTCCTGTCTTTTGGTGACGTTGACTCGAGAATTCATCATCACTAAACTCTTCACAACATCGTCCCCACACAGATAAGTCGGGACGAGAAGGCGAAGCAGCTCGTCATCTCGGAGCAGCAGCTGTGCGAACTCGAGAGCAGCTTCAGCTACACGGCCCCGTCCCCGCTGCACACCGCCTACCCCGCCCCGCACCAGGTAACACGCTCTTCATTAGCACTACTTGTATTATAGTCTATTCCGCCTAAGGTGAGAACACGTTAGGAAAGTAGTTAATGATGCTGTTACTACTACTACTAAAAGAAGAACAAAAACAAAAATAACTCCTCCTCCTCCTCCTCCATACTACTACTACTACTACTGCTACTACTACTACTACTACTGCTAAAACAAGAACAAAAACAAAAATAACTCCTCCTTCTCCTCCATGGCTGCTCTGGTGCTGGAAATCAGTGGCTAGTTGATCCGATGGGAGTTGGGGAAAATCTGGCTTCAGGTAGAGTCAGGTAGAAGGGTAGCGGGCGGAGCTTTTTCTCTGCGACATTATTACCTTAAGGGGCTATTACACTGGGCAAATTTTCCGTGGATCTTCAGTCAAACCACGATTTCCGCTAGGGTGGTTCTCATTTGTTTCTTGTTATTGCTGTTGCTGATGATGGTGAGTAATACCGTCGTCCTTCGGGGAAATCTACGGTAGCTTTGGAAGATCGTGGACACGTCAGAAAACCACGGAAATATGAGAACCACGCCAGCGGAAATCGTGGTTTGAGTGAAGATCCACGGAAAATTTGCCCAGTGTGATAGCCCCTTTAGGCGGAATTAGTTATAGTCCCTTCCAGCCCTTAACCAGGTACCATGGCCCACTTGTTAGATGATTTTTCTTGTTGACATTGATAAAAAAACAAGTCAGTATCCTCCTCACTCATTAGGTATTGTTGTTGTCACCCTTCTTACTCTACTCCACTGAGATGACTGTTTGGGTTTGCATCATTTTCTCCTTGGATGCTCTTTCACGGATCTCAATAATAAAGTAAAATAATAATGCCTCTACCTGGCTGCCACCTTCCATGCTCCTTTCACTCCCTAACGAGGAATTAGTCGATTTATAAAAAGTTCGCTTCACCTTCTACACACACACACACACACACACACACACACACAACTACGTTCCATTACTAAATTTTACCTTCCTTACTATTGCTTATTTTACCTCTATTCTATGACCCCCATCACTAAACTTTCATTGTTTCCAGTATAGTCTACCTAAACACTCTTTCCGTATGTCTTTGCTATAGTGACTTTCTCTATATTCTGTCTCTCCTACACTACGAGTCTTCAGATCGCAGGAGTAACCTCGAAGAAATGTGTTAAGTCTAAGTAAGGGTGAGAAGGCTTATAACAACTGGTGCCTTTCTTTACACTCTATCCCTCCTTCATCACGACTCTTCTAATCACAGGAGTAAGCTTTAAATATACTGTTAGGTTAGCTCTGAAGCGTAAGAGTAAGAGGACTCATAACAACTTGTACGAGGAGGAGCAAGCTGAGGCCAGACACAAGTTAAGCGGCTCACGTTCACGTTATTATTTTTTCCTCCGCTGAGATAAGTGTTCCTGATTTATGACGGGTCTCTGGGCTAAGTCAGTGCTTCGTGTAGTGGACGGCTGGGCCAGAAGTTAAGGAACGTGGAAAGTTTGGGAAATTATACAACAGGAGGAGGAGGAGGAGAGCAAGGACGGGGAAGGAGGAGGGGGGGAGTGTGGTGTTAGTGGAATAGGAAACGTGGTAGGAGAGAGATATAGTTATTGGAAGAGGACAAAGAGGAAAAGGAGGAGGAAATAGTGATGTTAGTGGGGTAGAAGACGCGGTAAGAAAATAGAGGAAATGTTATTGGAAGAGAAGCACAAAGGAAGAGGAGTAGGATATTGGTGTTAGTGGAACAGATGTGACAGGAAAGAGAGAAAAGGTTATTGGAACAGAGGAAGAGTGGAAGGGGATAGTGGTGTTAGTGGAACAGATGTGACAGGAAAAAGAGAAAGGTTATTGGAACAGAGGAAGAGTAGAAGGGGATAGTGGTGTTAGTGGAACAGATGTGACAGGAAAGAGAGAAAAGGTTATTGGAACAGGAAGAGTAGAAGGGGATAGTGGTGTTAGTGGAACAGATGTGACAGGAAAGAGAGAAAAGGTTATTGGAACAGAGGAAGAGTAGAAGGGGATAGTGGTGTTAGTGGAACAGATGTGACAGGAAAAAGAGAAAGGTTATTAGAACAGAGGAAGAGTAGAAGGGGTTGTGGTTAGTGGAACAGGGGACGCGGTAAGAAAAAGAGGAATGGTTATCGGAAGAAGAAGAGAAAGAAGAGGAAATGGACCCAGATATAAAGGAACAAACGCTATGAATAAATAAAAAGTCATACGAAGAAGAGTACGCTGACGTAGGATGTGCTTAATTGCTGTTATTATCTGAGTGTTATATATGAACTGAGAGAGAAAAAAAGTGTCTGCTAGAATTACTTTTTTGTTACGTACGCAAAAGGTCAGAGTTTGTACAGATGAAGAGGAAACATTAGAATGAGGCAAATAACGAAAGAGAGAGAGAGAGAGAGAGAGAGAGAGAGAGAGAGAGAGAGAGAGAGAGAGAGAGAGAGAGAGAGAGAGAGAGAAGGACGATAGGAAAAACAAGAAAAATTTAAGAAGAGTTAGAAATTGTTGTAAGTGGCTGCCAAGTGCAACACATAACGAGTGAGTTTGTGTTTCTGTGTGTGTGTTTGATGCGTATTAGAGTGTTGCTGAGGGAGTGTGTATGTGTGGATATCACTGAGAACTCCACAAATCATAATGAGTGTGTGTGTGTGTGTGTGTGTGTGTGTGTGTGTGTGTGTGTGTGTGTGTGTGTGCTACATAAGCTAAGCGTGTGTTTGTGTGTGTGTTGCAGCAATACCCGATCCTGGCAGTGCGACGGAACTCCTGGTGGATAGACTCGGTGCAAAGGGACGGTGCCACGACGGGTGAGGCCCAGGACAGTGCCATACAGTGCCCTTCCCCCATAGAGTGAGTGCCTACGAGGTTGATGTGACCTATATTACTCTTCTCTTTCTTTTATAGAAGTGCTAGAAGGTTTTTATTGTTTTTATTTACTTTTACCTTCGATTTTTTTTTTTTACAACAAAGGAGACAGCTCAAGGGCACACACACAAAAAAGAAACAATAATAAAAAAAAAGCCCGCTACTCGATGCTTCCTTTACTGTAAAAAAAAAAATGTTCTTGTCTATATATGTTTTATAGTTAGTCTGCTTCGCCATAACCACCATATTTATTAGGATTAGGATCAGTCTCCCAGCATCATCTCCATCATCATCATCATCACCATTCACTATCACTGCCACCATAATAGCTGTTACATATATTTTCATTGCCATTATTTCTTAGGTTTATTATCAGCCTCTCACCATCACACCATCATCACTACCCTCATCTTCAGTCTTCGTCATAACCATCATCACTACCCTCATCTTCAGTCTTCGTCATAACCATCATCACTACCCTCATCATCAGTCTTCGTCATAACCATCATCACTACCCTCATCTTCAGTCTTCGTCATAACCATCATCACTACCCTCATCATCAGTCTTCGTCATAACCATCATCACTACCCTCATCATCAGTCTTCGCCATAACCATCATCACTACCCTCATCTTCAGTCTTCGCTATCACCATCATCACTACCCTCATCTTCAGTCTTCGTCATAACCATCATCACTACCCTCATCTTCAGTCTTCGCCACAACCATCATCACTACCCTCATCATAAGTCTTCGCTATTACCATCATCACTACCCTCATCTTCAGTCTTCGTCATAACCATCATCACTACCCTCATCATCAGTCTTCGCTATCACCATCAAAATAGCTGTTACGTAAAATTTTATCATCATTATTTCTTAGGTTTGTTATGATCATTACCACCACCACCACCATCATCATCATCATCATCATCATCATCATCATCATCATCATCATCATCACCACCACCACCACCACCACCACCACCGTTGCTCCTCCCTGATACCGTCTCCTCAAAACCCCATTATAGTTTTCCCCTCCCGGCTAATTAGTGGGCCGCAGATAAAGGGAAGCGTTCGTTATCGCGCCCCGGAAGGAAATTTCTCATTATAACCCAAATGAAGGACCGGCTACTTTTTTTTTTCTATGTTCCGAAAATAGCTGAAATAAAAAGACACGAATTTTTCCTTTTCGTTTTTTTTTTATAATTCTATTTTTTTCCGTGGGTTTATTTTTCCGGGGATATGAAGGTGGATGGGGTATGTGTAGTCTATGTTTGTTGATAATTTAACAATTTCAACACTATGCATAAAATAATTACATAAATAAACCCTCGTTTGATAACCCTCTGTTTAAAAATATATACATACATTATCGACTATTCTGCAATAAAGTAACATGGAACGGAACTGAATATAAAATCAGGCAGGATAATTATTACAGAAGCCAAAAAAAAAAAAAGATGAAAAATTTGTAACTGAAAAATAGTTTATAGGCAAATAGTCACGAGAAAGAGCATAACAAAACATACATGATAAAAATAGACGTGGGAGAGAACAAAATTATGACAAAAATTAATCACAAAAATAGACGAGGAAACAGTATAACAAAAAAATAATCATAAAAATTCACTCTAGGGAAAAAAAAGATACCAAAAAAAAGTAAATAAAGGTGCGACAGAAAAAAATATAACGAAAAAAATAATAAAAATAGATGTCAAAGTGGTGAATAAATAATAATAATAATAATAATAATAATAATAATAATAATAATAATAATAATAATAATAATAATAATAATAATAATAACAATAATAATAATAATAATAATAATAATAATAATAATAATAATAATAACAATAATAATAATAATAATAATAATAATAATAATAATAATAATAATAATAATAATAATAATAATAATAATAATAATAATAATAATAATAATAATAATAATAATAATAATAATAATAATAATAATAATAATAATAATAATAATAACAATAAAAATAATAACAATAATAATAATACGGTAACAATAATCAAGACTAGAAAAAGTTTAACAAAATATAATCACAAAAATAATGGGGCGATAAAATAAAGCATGCCAAAAAAAAAAGACAAGAACGTAAACCACCTTTGAATCACCTGAACTGACCTGACCTGACCTTGGCACGCAGGGAGAGCCGGGAGGGGTCACCCAAACGCATCCTGACCCCGGTGCCCCTGGAGAAGCTGCCTGACCTCGCCGAGCCTCCCGCAGCGGACATCGCCTGCTTCCCCCCCTCCACCAGCCACTCGTGAGTAGCCCCCCTTTCTACCACTATATAATTACCCCCCCCCTCTCTCTCTCTCTCTCTCTCTAATTACCTCTATCATTTCATTTACTGCTTTAAATAATACTTCGTTTACTTATTAAGCCCTGCACCTCCTCCACTTCATCCATTTTTGTTTTCTCTCCACTTCATCATTCCTCCACCTCCCCTTCGTACCCCCCCCCCTCTCTCTCCCTCTCTACTACTCCTATCATTACTACCGTCTTTCCATCTACTTCTATAAAATTTAATAATACTTCAGTTACTTAAGCATTCTACCTCTTCTGCTTTCTCCACCTTTGTTTCCTCTCCTGTATGTACAATCTCCACACCTCCATTCCTCCACCTCTCCTCCACCTTCCCTTCCCTTTCCCATCTCCACTTTCTTTTATCTCCTTCTTCTTTCCCTTTTCTATTTCTGCCACTTACACTTCTCCCTCCTCTTCTCCCTCCCTTCCTTCCATCTGCTCCTCCTTCTCTTCCCTTCCAATCCATATCTGGCAACTCCACACCTTCAACTCCCGCTCATCTACTCTTTTCCACTTTCCCTTATTCCACCTTGTCCTCCTCCTCCTCCTTCTCCTTCCATATCTTCCCCATCTTTGGCACCTCCACCTACACACCTCCATCCCCTCCACTTCCCTGTCCTCTACAGTCTACACTCCACTCTTTTGTTTTCTTCCACTTCCTCCTCCCTTACGTACTCCATCTTTAACATCACTATCTCCACACCTCCATCTCCTCCACCTTCCACTCTTCCATCTCCACTTCCTACTCCACTCCCATTCCCAACCTTCCCCTCTTCCATCTCCTCCACTTCCCACTCCACTCCCGTTCCCAACCTTCCCCTCTTCCATCTCCTCCACTTCCCACTCCACTCCCGTTCCCAACCTTCCCTTCTTCCACCTCCTCCACTTTCCACTCCACTCCCGTTCCCAATCTTCCCCTCTTCCACCTCCTCCACTTCCCACTCCACACCCGTTCCCTATCTTCCCTTCTTCCACCTCCTCCTCCTCCTGTTTTACCTTCCCCATCTCCGGTACATCCACCTCCACGCCTCCACCACCCCTACCTTCCCTTCTTCCATCTTCTTCTTCCTTACCTTCCCTATTTCTGGTATCTCGACTTGCAGCTCCATCCTCTCCACCATCCCCTCCACTACCTTCCCTTTGCCTCCACCTCGTCCGCGTTCTCCTCCTACCCTTCCCTTACCTTCCTCATATCTGGCAGTGACACCTCCATATTTTCTTACAGCGTTTTTTTTTTTCCTCTTTCTCCTCCAGACGCACCTTTCTTCTTTTGAACGCTCCCTCTTTCTTTTTTTTCTTTTATCTTTTACTTCCTGTTTTCATTTGTTTTTTTTTTTGCTTTTCCTTTCCTTTCCTACTCAAGCACGTCCCTCATTTTATTTTTATTGTGTTTTCCTTCTTTTTTTTCTAGCATTTCTATTTTTATTTTTCTCGGTTTTATTTTAGGGTTATCTTAATGGTCTCTCTCTCTCTCTCTCTCTCTCTCTCTCTCTCTCTCTCTCTCTCTCTCTCTCTCTCTCTCTCTCTCTCTCTCTCTCTCTCTCCAGCACGTATTCTTCCTCTCCTTCCCTCTCATTTTCAGTCTTTCTTTCCTCTTTTGTCTTTTCCAGCATTTATTTTCTCCTCCTGTACCACATCTTTCCTCTCCTCCATTCCTCTTCCTGGCCATATATCTCCTCATCTTCTCCTTCGTCTCCTCCTGCTCTTCTTCCCTTCTTCCTCATCCATCTCCTTCGGCCTTCTCCTCCCTCCTCCCACCCCCCTAAGCCTTTCTCTTATATCTTTCCTCCCAGTCCACAACGTAGCCAACACATCCTCCTCCTCCTCCATCTCCTTCTCTTCCTCCTCCATTCTTCCACCCGACACCTTCCTCTATCTTTATTTCTCAGAACACGACCACGGCCTCCTCCTCCTCCATCTCCGCATATTCCTCATTCGTACCCTTCCTCCTCCTCCTCCTCCTTCTTCTACTCTTCCTCCTCGTTCTCGTCCTCCTCCTCCTCTTCCGCTTCTCTTAAACCACTCTATTATATACTCTTTTTTTCGTCAACTTTGCCTCTTCAAGAAAAAAATATATATTCTTGTCGGACCTTTTTCGAGCTTTTCAGACACGTTAATAAGGATTTTTTATTTTCTTTGGCGCAGCAGAAGTTGAGGGAGAACTGTTTTAACGACTATCGTGTATAAAATAATGTATACTAGTTTGTTATATATAAAAGAAAATTGTAAAGTGGTGTTCCTCGTGTTTTGAAAAGGAAAATAACGGTTGTCTTTTGTTTTTGTTTTCTCTCTCTTTTTCGCCTTTTCCCTTATCTCACCTAACCCCCCCCAGCGCATCCTTAATGAGCGTGCCTCCCACCTGTACAACCTTTACCTGCATCTCCACGTCCACACACATGAGTCTGGGTCGGCTTTCCTTTATTAATGTTTATCTTCTTGGTTCTCTTTGCATTTTCGAGGCTATACATACACAAAAAAAATACCACCAGGAACACAAGAGGACATAGTAAGAAACTGAGGAAGGGAAGATGCTTGAGAGACAAAGAAATATAGAGGTTTGGAACAGACTAAGTGAGGATGTAGTATCGGCGAGGAGTGTGCAAAGCTTTAAGGAAAAGTTGGATAAATGTAAATACGGAGACGTGACCACACGAGCGTAAAGCCCAGGCCCTGTAAAACTGCAACTAGGTACACACACACACACACACACACACACAATTTTATTTCAGCTTTCCAGGTAAATTAACTCGCTTAGTTTAACTCTCTTGCTCCTAACTACTTGCATCCTCGCTCTTTCTTTGTCTTCTTTGTGTGGCTTGTAATAAACTTCCTTCCCTGCTAATTCCTCTGCTCTTTCTTACTTTTATTCGTTCTTTTATACGCTCTTGCATCCATTTTCCCCTCTCAAGGACTTAAGTAATCGGTTCATTATCCTTATTCTTATTTCCTCGGGTACATTGATCATTCCACGTGTTCTCTTGCTTCCTTTACGTACAGGCGACCAAGGAGTTATCATACGGCTTCATCATAGGAACCATGTTACCAAAAAGATAAGTTTTTTTTTTGTGCTCGAGATCCTGAAGATGTCTGGAGCACAAAGGAAATAACTTTTGTATCAACATCAATTTGAATCGCTTGCGGCTCTTTTGGTAACATGGCGCCTGTGATGTGGTTGGGCAAACTCTCCTATTCCTTTCTCCTTAATCTATGCTCCCCTATTCCATGGCTCTGAGGTAAATACGCTTATCACAGAGACCTTTCCTTCCACAGTGGACTATCTCCGGACGTCCAGACCCCGCCGCCAGTACCTGAAGAAGCGGAAGCCAGCGGATTCTACAACACCAGCGACAGGGAAGGCAGCCCGACGGAGGTGCGTAATGACATCCCGGTGCTGTCCACGGCCGCGCAGGAATTGCAGCGCCGCGCCATGGCCGGCTCCGAGTACGGCTACGCCACGCCGCCCAGACTCATCGCAGAGGGCCAGGACATGCGCAGCGCGGCGATGTTCAAGCCGTCCAGCGCCGCGCAGTCTCGCTCCCACGGGGTACCAGTGCCTTCCTCCGCAGGGCTGATCCCTTCCATACAGGTGAGGCGAGGGAGGGAGGAATGAAGGGTTGTGACTATGGAAGGGCAGAAAGTATAGCAGGGGTAAGGGAGGGAGGAAGGAATGAAGAGTTGTGACTATGGAAGGGCAGAAAGTATAGCAGGGGTAAGGGAGGGAGGGAGGAATGAAGGGTTGTGACTATGGAAGGGCAGAAAGTATAGCAGAGGTAAGGGAGGGAGGGAGGAATAAAGGGATAGAATTTCGAAAGACAGAACGTTCAGGTAGGAAGGGAGGGAGGGATAAAGGAAAAGAGGTAATATGGAAGAACAGAAAATAGAGTGGAGAGGGAGAGAGGGCGGGATAAGGTCCTGGGTAAGGGGTGGAGGGAACGGAGCACCAAGAGTAAAATTAAGAATATGAAAGACAGAAAGTCGAGAAGGGAGGGAAATGGAAAGGGAAAGGAAGGTTGGGGAGGGTGAATCATTGCTTTTCCTTTCCATATCCTTCCCTATCCCTACTCTTGAGCAGTGTTGCCAGATTTCCCTCCCTAGCCTATTGCATTTGCCTATTTCTAACTCAAAAACCGTCTCCTGTGCCTCAATAACTAGATTAATTAATAGTTCTCGTTAAAATGGTTAGTTACTTATGTCCTTTTTTGGTGGTTAAGCGTCAGAAGTGTCAAAAATAGGATAAATGCAAAGGGGTAGATTAGGTGAGCTGGCAACGCTGCTCTTGAGGGGTATCTTGGACGACCCCTGGCTGTTAGTGGCGCACGCGAATTTTATTTATAGTGGCTGCGGTGATGTATGATTCTTGCTTGGCCATTGCTGCCCCATATACTTCTATTGCCCGAGGTCACTGAAGTTACAGCTGACTGAAGATCCGAGTAGCATGTGGGTAATCTGCATCTTTCTTCTCTTACATTCTCCATCAGTATCTTCGACCCCTTCCCCAGGTCACCGTCGCCACCCCTGTCCTGCCGCCCCTCCCTCGCCTCTCCCGCCACCATGCCACCAGGCCTGACAGCCGCCCCACCACCGCGGACTCCAGATAATGCAGCAGGAGTGATGACAGCGCCTTCCACGGTCATGAAAATCAACACTTCCTTCCCGAGCCCTACTGAAGCCAATGACGGAAGAAAATGTGCTAAAGGGAAACGAAGGATAATGATTTGTTCACTCATGCTCCTGAAAACGGTCTTATTCGGCTGCATATGAGCGGAAGACGATTTTTTTTTGCTCGTGATATATGGAAAGGAGGGAAGTTTTTGTAGTTTTCATTAGTTTTCATCATTACCAAGGCGCACATATTCTTAAGTATGTGTTCGTAACTATATTGAGAAAACAAGAGCAGGTGTGACGGTGACGATGCATAAGAAGCCACAGTCCTGTTTATATATGCACAGGTAGAAGAGACGATGGTACAGGTGTGCAGTGTGATGTAATGGTGATAATGGTGATGGTAAGAATGATGGGTTGTGAGGAGTTTAATACAGGACGATAATGGGTGTTTGTGGCAGGCTGCAGGTGTTAGAATATTGCGCAAAGTGACCCATTTGAGGACTGATAAACAAACAAATGTGGATGATATGTAATGTAGTGTTAGTTGATATCATTATTCCTCCTCTTTCTTGTACTCTTCCTCCTCTTGATCCTTGTCCCTCTTGTTACTTTCTCTTTCCTCAACCTCGTCCTTGCCTTTCTTTATTTTCCTCCTCCTCCTACTCCTACTACTCCTACTACTAATAATAATAATCTCTGTTCCTCTTTCTCCTTTTCCTCAAACTCTTCTCTATTCCCTTTTCCTCCTCCTCTTCCTCCTTCTACTACTACTACTACTACTACTAATCTTTGTTCCTCTTTCTCCTTTTCCTCAAACTCTTCTTTATCTCCTCCACCTCCTCCAGTTAGGGTGAAGCCTTACGAAGAAAAGAAGTGTCTATATATATTTATAAAGTTATCATATTATTACAGTGTTTATATACAGGGTGTTGATGTTTCTCTCTCTCTCTCTCTCTCTCACACACACACACACACACACACGAACACACACACACACACACACACACGAACACACCTTTACGTAACTGTTGTGATAGATGTCATGGCGCTGGATCGCCTATTTTTGTGTCGTGCTCTCTCTCTCTCTCTCTCTCTCTCTCTCTCTCTCTCTCTCTCTCTGTATCCAAATTAATTACATAAGTGGTTTTGGAGATATATTTAGGTCCTCCCCCAACTCACCCCCACCCCCCCAACCACCACCACCAAGCTCATACTCCCCCCTTCCCCCCTCCCTGGCAGGTTATCACCCCTCACCCCCACACACATACACATGCACACACAACATTTTTCCTCCCATTCCTTCCTGTCATGTCACCGGATACTATTATTTCAAACTAGCAAACATTTCATTTCAACATGCTAGTCATTTTTCCCTCCTGTCACAAGCAAGGGGCTATTATTGAAATTTGTGAGTTTTTTTTTCGTTACCTAGTAAATCTTGTATTCACTAACCTCTTATGCAAGGAGTGTAAATCTGGTCTTTGTTGAGGAAGTGAAAGAAACGGTAACTAACATTTATAATTAGTTACCGTCACGAAAAGTACCTCAAGCATTCACACACATACTTGAATCACACTCATTACTTTGTTTTTGGATTGTCTATGGGCTAATATGGCCTTTTTCATGACACCAAACACCTCGCCCTTATCTTTATAGCTTAAGGCCATTCACGGGACCCAAGAGAATAGATATATAGAGGAAAGAACATAGGCAGGCTGCATGACATGGGTAGATACAACTATAAAAGGGTAGATCATACTTTAAAAAGGACATAGTTAATGCCATTCATGTGAGCCAACAGTAGGGGAGAGGACAAAGGCAGGCTGCTTCAAATGTGTAGATATAAATTCATAAAGGAAGATAATAGTTTGCAAAGGGTAGATAATATTTTGAATAGGGTAGATTATTTTGAATAGTGTAGATATTATTTTACCAATGCAGTTTTTAACAAAGAAGTGTAGATATTGCATTAAAGGTGCAGATGATATTTAAAAATTGTAAATATTACGTAAAAAGGGAAGATACTATTTTCCCTGGTTACTGGCAAACTTAAGGGAGAATGGGAAAGACAAATAATGGTGTAGCAGGGCAATATGATAGGCTAAGGCAGTATACAGAGAGGCTGAAATAAGGGACGCTTGCAGTTTCAAAACGAGTTATGGCTAGATACACCTTTCCCTGGCATCCACCAAACACTAGTTAACTGTCCATTAGCAGTGACTAGCACGAGACAATAAAGTAGACTCAGGCAATACGTACCAGGAGAGAGAGGGCAAAGCAAAGGAAATTGAATACCAGCTAAAACTAGAGACTTTTCCTGACGTCTGACAAACAATAATTAGGGTCCGGCAGCAGTGAATAGCATAAAAAAGACAATAAATTAGACTCAGGCAATAAGTGCAGGGACAGAGGGGGCAGAATAGTGGTTGATAGGGTCCGAACACAAGCTAAAACTATATTCAACTTTCCCTGGTATCTGCCAAACATTAACAAAAAGGTGCAGTAGCAATGAAAAGCACATAAAAGACAATAAATTAGACTCAGGCAATCCATACAGGGATAGAGATCAAAATAAGGGATGCCTGTGGTTTAACCCGGTAGCTTCGGGGATCAAATTTCTTAAAGGCTCCTCTAAGCGAATTAATGAGAAAGTATCATCACTTACGCAAATCATTAAAAGGTAGATATCAACGCATTTGTAATCAGTTGGTGAATCGTCTATTTTGGGGGTTCATGTCAAGCCACAAATTTGGCCTGTCGCTGGTACACGGTAAAACCACAAATTTGGCCCGTCGCTGGTACACGGTAAAACCACAAATTTGGCCTGTCGCTGGTACACGGTAAAACCACAAATTTGGCCCGTCGCTGGTACACGGTAAAACCACAAATTTGGCCTGTCGCTGGTACACGGTAAAACCACAAATTTGGCCCATTGTTGCTACCAGGTTAAACTTGAGCTAAAACTAAACATAACTTTCCTTGATATCTGCCAAACAGTGATTGAAGTGTCCAGTAGCAGTGAATAGTGCATAACAGACAATAAATTATACTCAGGCAATACAGACAGGGATAGCGAGGATTGAGGTCAGAAAGTGAGCTAAAACTATAGGCAACTTTCCCAGGTAGCCGCCAAACATGAATTAAAGTGTCTGGCAGTAGAGAATAGCACATAAAAGACAACAAATTAGACTCAAGCAATACATACTGAAAGCGAGGCCAAATTCATGGATGCTTGGGGTCTGAGTATGAGCTAAAATTAGATGCAACATTTCTGATATCTGCCGATTTGCCAAACATTATGAGAGTGTTCGGTAGTAGTGAATAGCACATAAAAGACAACAAATTAGACTCAGGCAATACGTGCTGAGAACAAGGCCAAAAAAATGGATGCTTGGGGTCTGAACGTGAGCTAAAATTAGATGCAGCTTTCCCAGGTAGCCGCCAAACATGAATTACAGTGTCTGGCAGTAGAGAATAGCACATAAAAGACAACAAATTAGACTCAGGCAATATGTGCTGAGAGTGAGGCCAAAATCATGGATGCTTGGGGTCGGAACGTGAGCTAAAATTAAAAGCAACTTTCCTGGTATCTGCCAATTTGCCAAACATTAATTAAAGTGTTCGGTTGTAGTGAATAGCACATAAAAGACAATAAATTAGACTAATACAATATTAAAATGAGAGTGAGGCCAAAATAATGGATGCTTGGGGTCGGAACGTGAGCTAAAATTAGATACAACATTCCTGGTATCTGTCAATTTGCCGAACATTATTAAAGTGTTCGGTAGTAGTGAATAGCACATAAAAGACAATAAATTAGACTCATACAATATTAAAATGAGTGAGGCCAAAATATGAGATGCTTGGGGTTTCAACACATACCTAAGTGTACCTCACCCAAACCAACCTCACTCAACCTAACCTGACGAGTACCTTAACCCTTCCTTAACTTGACCTAACTGTAGGGTTGTTCCGAAGGTGTTTCTGGCTTCCCGTCCCTCAGGTGGGGAGGGAGACCGGCCTTCCTCTTAGTGCCATCTCGGTCATAGCGTCTGACGGCTATAGGAAACGTTTCATATGGTGTGATGTAAAATTCTTTGCGTCCATCCATTTATATACCTTAGACGTGTATACTCTCTCCTTTAGACTATGGTTCTCAGATAGACACAGCTGTTTTGTATTGATATAATGGTGAATTTTTACTACAGTGTCAAGTTACTGTACCGATGATACAAAGGTTTACTACTGTTACCATCATTACTACTGCTCTTAATATAGATTATCATGTCAGAATCCCCTGCATTTATAGATAACTCCTTTGTGTGATGTTAAATGAAGGAAAAGATATATTCATTATACCTGAAATTAAATGAGGTTATTGGGGAAAGATAATCATTATACCTGAAATTAGATGAGATTATTGTGTATATATGTACTGTCACAAGGGAACACACCTGAAGTTTACCTGTAATATGGCCAGTGAATCCATAGCCTACATACACACCAGAGCTGTGAGAGGGAGAGTTTGGCTCCCTACACCATCTTGCATCCAAGCACTCAGGCTCACTGCATCCTGCCCAGTGCTTCTGCCTCAACACAAGTTCAACACCAAGAGATGAAAATGATAGTGTTTGAAATTCCAACAGCTTGTCTTGAGGCAGGAGGGCTGGGCAGGAGGCAGGGAGCAGGAGCAGCATAGTCGCAAGATGGTGATTGGTCATGGCCTAACCCTCTCCATATATGGCTCTAATACATACATACAAACATGCATACATACATACACATACACAATGTACTTCACGTATTCCTCCCAGTGTGATAAAGAAAAAAGTTCCACACATACATAGAAGCATATACACATACAATACATACATTCATCTTTCATTAATAAATCATGATGTGGAGTGCCTATGTATACCAGATGGGGTTAATTAGGGGCACCTGGGAATCACCTGGCCACTGATATCTCACTCCTCACCTGGCGACACTCCCTCCTTCAAGTGTGTCAAGTGTGTGCAGTCCTCACCCCCACCTGACTCTCTCCCTCACCCTCATCCTCTTTCACTCCTTCTTTACCCCTTTCTCTTACTACCTTGATACCTCTCCCTCTCTCTCACATTCAAGCAGATATAAATACATACATTCATATACACACACAGATAAATGAGCAAACACACACACACGAGATACATACATATACACATACAAACAGACACGGAGGGTAAATGAGCAAACAAACAAACATACACACACAGAAGAAAGGGGTGCAGGTACTAGAGGAAAGGGTGTGAGGGGACGTGTTTGAGGGAGGGGGAAGGGCAAGGGAGTCTCACCATCACCAATCTCGCTACCATCCCTTCACGTCACCTCCACCACTTCACCAACTGTCACTCCCTCACCCACTCACTCACTCCTTCATGACTCACAGGGAATGTCTTAGGGTAAACGTGTCATTCATACTCTCATAAGTGTAGCGTTTTGCAAGAATACTAATAAAGATGATACATGAATTCAGAGAGGCTGATTCATCCTTGCATCTCTTCTCATCATGTGTAGAAATGACCTAACCTGATATTGTGATCTGTGTAACATATAATCAGGTCTACAGGTAAAGGATATTGCTGCAGGATACTTTATGCAATGATATGATGTACCTGAAACAATAAATAATGCAAGTATCAGGTAAATATAATAAATACCACAGCATACCTTTCTATACTATGTCAAGTTTGGGGAACACATTATAGCTGCGCATGGCCTCGGTCCTCTCAAATGCATCAGCCCTTGAGCCTGTGGTGGGTAAGAACCCAATGCTCCGGAACACAGGGTAAGTAAGACATCCGGGTTATCACAGTTTACCTTCACTGGGTTTCCCCAAGAACCCATTTATCGACCACCCCAAAA
Source organism: Eriocheir sinensis (assembly GCF_024679095.1). Classification (NCBI taxonomy): domain Eukaryota; kingdom Metazoa; phylum Arthropoda; class Malacostraca; order Decapoda; family Varunidae; genus Eriocheir; species Eriocheir sinensis. Next base: position 22,383,828 of record NC_066513.1, on the reverse strand, counting down.
GGGAGGATGAACAGTTGGGTGAGCTGCACACTGACTTAACCCCAAGATGCTGAAACTAACACCAACTTGATCACCACACTCAGCACCACCAACACAGCCAGCACCACAACCACCACCAAAAGACTAGGGAGTAACATTAAGAATACTACATATTGTTGGGTGCATTCCTTACCTATAAACAAGATTCATTACCTCAGGTACAGGATAACTCTCACCTGTACACCTAAATCCATATTTCAGGTATGCTAAACTACACCTGATATATGGATTCGGGTGTATAGGTAATAGTTATCCTGTACTGGAGGGAATGAATCAGATCCTCGAAGGTAAGGAATGCACCCAACGACATATACTTTATGTTACACTCTACATGAAGCAATGAATCATGTGTAGTGGTAAGGAAAATTTCTAGCACAGCTTTCCAGCAATGTGGTATATACACTAGTTAATAAGACTATAAAACAATTGGTTGAGTGGGTGAGTGTGCCCATTCAAACAGTTCCTGCTGACAAGAGATAAATGTAGAATATGACTTGAGGGAATCATTTAAGGTTTTGATCACTCAAAAAGAAGAGAGATGGGTGTCCTTTACAGATGATAGTTTTGGTTTTCAATTAACTATAATACTGAGGATATCCTTGTTTCATGCTACCTGGGAGATGTGTTGGACTGTGAAGCAGGAGTGGAGAGAGCAGTGAGAGCAAGGGTAGCAGCTGCATGGGATAGATGGCGAGAAATAGCCAGTATATTAGTGAACCGCAGCATAGGATTGAGGAGCAGAGGAAGGGTTTACGAGGCCTGTGTGAGAAGTGTTCTTTTGTATGGAGCAGAAACATGGGCACTGACGAACAGACTGGTGGATGTTCTGTGCAGTTGTGATCGCAGGATGGTGAGATACATGGCAGGAGTGAGGTGGCAGGATGGAAGGTCAAGCAGCGAAGTGGCGGAGATGTGTGGGGTTGAGGACCTTTCGGTTAAATTGAGGCAGAGAAGATTGAGATGGTTTGGACATGTGAAAAGGGCAGAGGGGGGCGTGTTAAATGAGGTGGAGGAGTTGAGAGTTGAGGGACGATGGTCAGTGGGAAGGCCCAAGAAAAAGTGGAGCAGATGTGTGATGGAGGATATGAATATATTGGGAATAGAGAATATATGGCAAAAGATCCACAGATGGGGAGGAGAATCATCACCCGTCCAACCCCACCTTGAATGGAAAAATATGGACGTTAAACGACAATGATGATGATGATGATTAAGTGTAGCATTTCATAAGAAAAATAATGAAGATGACAATACATAAATTTAGAGGCCTTTGCAACAGCCTCCCCTTTCTTTATTCTTGTGGGGTTGTTAGTTGATGTTTCTCTCGTCTTTTCGTTCTAACTGCAAACAGCGAACAGAGGGCAGCGACCTTCAATCACAAAAAAAGGAAGGCCCCAAAACTACTAAGAGCCGTATTCTTAATATTTCAGAGCCTAAGCACACACATTAGACAAGGCTTTCATAGGGGTTGTGAGCCTTTCCATGGGTAGATTTATGACCCTGGTGGTAGTTCAACAAAACATTCTGTATTATAAACATGAAAAAATACTCATTAGAACTGGAATATCCTTTTTGTCCTTTGGGAATAGATAATGTAAGAGGAATCTAAGAACACCACCCTAAATCTCTTTCCTCAGGTGAGCGTGTTAATAAGACGAGGCTCAACTTTCATTACTCCAATTAATTCCTTCCTTGGTGCTTTCCTTCACTGTAACTGTTTATCTCTTAGTCTGCTTCCTGTCACACACACACCCGCCAGGTAACAAACACAAGTTGGGACTTAAAATATGCCACACCTTGCTATCAGGAGGTGCCACAATAACCTTACTCTAACCCCTCTTTGGTGTCTTACAGCTTTCATTCTCTTTTCATCCCTATATATTCCCCATTTTTGGTGCCACACCCAGCAGGTAACACACAAAGATGCTTAAAACCACTCACACCTTACTATCAGATGGTGCTGTCATCCTATTGTGTCCTTTTTCAGTTTCTCCTACTTATAAGATCACCTATTTGTGTTCATCTCACGGTCTGTCTCCTGTAACACAAGGTAGAGCTTAAATCCATATTCTTGGACATATCAAGGCTTACACCCCCCATTTGATAAGGCTTTCATAAGTAAGGTAAAGTTGGGATCATACACTATAACTGCACTTTCAGCCTGTGATGGGAGAGCACCCTAAACCCAACGCAGGGCCAGTGTAACATCTGGGTTGTAGCAGTTTACCTTCCTCAGGTTTCCCCAGGTACCCATTTATCGTCCATCCCAAAAGGAAGGATGAACAGCTGGGTGGGCTGCACACTGACTGCCCTAGCTGGGATTCAAACCCAGACCCATAGATTTGTAGTAAGGGACGCTAACCACTGCACCGTGGAGGCTGTGGGTATTTCCAATAGTTAAATGAGCCAAGTGACAGCTTGACAAGGCTTCTGCACCATGAATTGAAAAACATTCATGAGAATCTGACTAATCTCCTTTGTGGACCTTAGAAATATTTGTTGTAATAGCGAAACTGCCTGAAAATAAATGCCTCATAAATGCTAACATGCCTTACAATTATCAGAAGGTGTTTTCACTAACATGCAACACTCTTCCTCTAGCTGATGAGATCTTTCCATTTCTCTGGTGCATTGGGAGGCAAGGCAGGCCAAGGCAGTTTCTTTGGTGGAGGAGAGCAGTCCTTGAGCCTTGGATGAGAGCTGGATGTGTGTTAATCAGCTGTTGAGTCCTTTGCCCTGGTCCATGCCCATGGTGAGAGATGTGCTTTGGTGGTGCCCAGACACAGCAACGTCTCCTTCGGGCACCCCCATGTGATCCTTCTGCAGTGGTGGTAAGGGTGAGGCTGGGTGGTAAACTGAGTGGTTAAGCTGAAGAACCATATACTATTGATTTTGCCAGATAATGAAGGAAGTCTTTGAGTAAACCTGTTAAAATCTACTTAATATGGCATACTCTTATCATGCTGTATCACCAGATTGTTGCTCTGGTTGCGTTCATCCAAAGTGCTTGTGCAGATAGGCAAGCAAATGCATAGTCTGGCCAATAGGTATGTGACAGCACAGACAAGCATACACACAGGCAGGCAGGAAGATAAGCAGGCAGGCATGTTAGCAGGCAGGCAGACAATTATGCAATCCCTGTAGAGGTGACTCACAGTTGCAGTTCAACACCGTCAAGGTGGTGAAGGGAGTGGCTGTAAATTATCCATGTTTTCCTATTTTCTGTGGTTCAGATGTTTGGAGAGACATGCTACAGGTCCTCTAACAAAAAATACACTTCCTTCAACACTCCTTATGATTCAACTACGTTTGACAGCATATTTAACCGTGTAGCAGCGACGGGCCAAATTTGTGACTTTACCGTGTAGCAATGACGGGCCAAATTTGTGGCTTTACCGTGTAGCAGCGACGGGCCAAATTTGTGCCATGATTTTAACCCCCCAAAATAGATGATACATAAACTGATCACAAATGCTTTGATATATATTATGAAATGGCTTGTGTGAGGGGTGATTTTTTCTCATTTTTCTCGCTTAGAGGGATCATTAAAAACCATGATCCCCGCTGCTACCGGATTAACTCTTTTTTTTCATTTTCCCCACCTCAAAAGATGAAGAATGATGTCTAGACACACACACACACACACACACACACACATACAGCGAAGTTTAATATTTTAAAGGAATGTGACAAAATATGAAATGTTATGGACTTCATCCGACCATTCCATTCCCTTTCTCTTTCTCCTCTTAACTATTTCCTTCTCTTCCCTTTCATTCACCTCCCCTCGCTACCCTTCACTCCCTTTCCTTCCCTTCCCCTCCTCTCTCAACCCTTCTCTTCCCTTCCCATTCCCTCTCTTCTATCCTTCCCTTCCTTACCTTTCATCCCATCCCACAAAATGCAATACACCAACAGAAAATAATCACACTTTTGGCTATTGTGGTCCATATAACCCCCAAAAAGACACCATATGGCAAGATACAATGTTTCTGAGCTTGAAGTGACTATATACCAAGACTTTGCCACATAACATTCTTGCAGTAATCATAAAAACATACCCACACCCACACACAAATGGAAAAAGCAAGGAATTCAAATCATAAAAAGCTCCTGGTAGCTATACTCTAAGGTGGTTGCCATGACCCCCTCTGTAGCTCATATAAATACACACATAAAAATAACAACAGGAAAAGCAAGTTGTCAAAATCATGCTGCAAGGCACATAACCCATTTTATGAAAACCAACACCAAGAGAACAAGCACAAAAAAGCAAGCAACTTAAATTATGAGGAGCCACATTACTCCCTTGGTGGATCATATAAACACACACACACACACACACACACACACAGATAAAATGAAAATCCAAGTTATTAGAATCAAGAGAAGCTTCATAATACACTTATCCTAGAGAAGTTGCATGACCACAAAAAATGTTTATCTACTTTTGTAAAAGGAACACAATAACAAATAATATATATATATATATATATATATATATATATATATATATATATATATATATATATATATATATATATATATATATATATATATATATATATATATATATATATATATATATATATATATATATATATATATATATATATATATATATATATATATATATATATATATATATATATATATATATATATGTATATACTATATATATATATATATATATATATATGACATGCACTAAACACTGTCAACAGACATGCTGGAAATGCACATATAGCTTCACAACTCCTGCTAACCTAGTCACATGAGGCAAAAATACAAATATATTTAAAGAAGAAAATATGTTGCAGTACTACACATATATTACCACTAAGATATCTGTAATATATCACTCACTCATTCAGACACTCATATCTATATATATGCATACACTTATAAAAACACACACACAGCAGTACTCACCAACCATCCGCCACTGGGTCGCTGCCACCGCCTCTTAAAGCTTCCATAGTTCACCAGTGGACAACAAACAGGACAGTTAAGATTTAACATTGTAACCTGAAAAATATAAAAATAAGAGTACCATTATATAGGGAGGAAACTTCAAGTGACCCTTGCCATTTGTATAGGTTGTTCCTTAATAAAGGCTGAATTTGTAAATTATTCCTAGTACAATTACATGCAACAAGTTTTTAGTATATTCTTTCTCCTCAGAAAACTATCTCTAATTAATGCTTTTAGACTCCCATTAGCATGAATGAAAAGAAATGTCTGATTTTCCAAACAGGAGTATGAGAATTAATGTTTGCGGGTAGTGGCCACCACTGTGCCTTCACACAAACAATGCTGCATTGCACCAAACAGTCACAACCAGGGATTTAGATTACTAATTTGCTCGGCACAAACTTGGCTCGCACTTAAACCTTAATAAATCAGCTTTCACAATGTGCAAAGTAATTTGGCAAAATGTGACCTAAAATTTCCGAACTAAAGTGATATAGGGAAATGTCACCTGCTTTATGCCATTTCAGGGAACACAATGAAATGTTAGTGAATATCTCACCAGAGAACAATGTGTTGCACTGAAAACAAAAAAAACGTGATAACACCCAGGAAAGAATTACCCTAACCTAATGGATGGTGACCTGTTGCCTCTAAGAATGGTAGTCTACACACATATAACCACTTCAAACTATTACTCTTCATACAACGCAACAGACTCTGGAGCTAACTATTAACCACCTATTTCTCTGGGCCTGGCCGAAATACACCCAAAGACATGGGTCAAGATTTACTGGACAATTAACGGTTTCACCCAACCAACGATTTTCTTGCGTGGTTCATGTTTTCTGGTGACAAATGTAGTGAATTGCACGATTTTGTACCCCATTTCCTTGTCGTGCTATAGCGAACGGATCAGCCAACCAGGTGAGTAAACCAGGTAAGTAAACCCTTCACAAAAACATTTCATGGCTCTGTTCAGTTGTTTTGACCTTTACATTCTTTCTCATGGTTTCTCGGTAGGTTTGGAGGATCGTAAAAAACATGTATTGCAACAGAAGAGGAAGAGGAACAGAAGACGTTAAGTAGAAAAGGAAATGCCTAGACCTGTATCCTTTCACCAGTTTCAACGTTCGTTTCTTACTATATACGACAATACCTTTATCGTAGTGATTTTCAAGTGTAAGTGCACAGCTATATGTCTTAATGAATCCTAGCGTAAGCAGTTAAGGCAGACAGCAAATAACACTCACCTGGCTGCTCAAACTCAAAATGTACCTCTTGAGCTTGATCTTGATGTCACAGGTGGCTTGAGATGCTCTCTTGCTCTTGCTCTTGCTGTACAGGTGACCCGTTGGAGAGTCAGGCCTTCGTATCGGCACACCCTGTAAAAGTAAAACAACACAAGCAGTATCCATTACCAATCTTCCAATTCCCTATTTCTTGCACACCTCCTTAGTTTTGGTCCTGGTCTTGGCTGTGTGACTCGGGTTTTGATAAGATTTTTTTCGTTTCTGTTCTTCCGCCACGTGCCCGGCGCTCCCACTTTTAGGGCATTTGTCACTATAGGAGAAGACTGGAACATTAGTCACTATAGAAGAACGACCGGAACTTTTGATGAATCTTAGTGAATAGTCTGGGGAAATTACACTTTGGGGGAAATCAGGGGAAATTTGTTTATCCTGTATATACGAAAAAAACATCAATTAAATAGCAATACAATCAGAATAAAACAAAAGTAAAAAACATATAAAACTGATGATACAATAAAGGTACCGTTGGAAAGGCATACCTCGTCCTTCAAACGTCAACACAACACTGACAGCACGTGGTTGACAGGCGTGACAGCGGTTGACAGGTGTGCTCACGCTGTATATTCCCACTGGTTGCTGCCTGTGGACGCGCCGAGAGTCCCCCCTGCGGTCGGGCTGTATGGAGACAGAAAGGAAACTGAAAGAATCGTAAAATAAACAAAAAGTGTTGCTGGCAGTACTGGGAGAAGAGGCCACAAATGTTTGAGTGGGCCAGGGAAGGGCCTACAGAATATGGTGAATCGAGCGGTAAAATGCATAAATACATGAAAGTTCGAGTGCTATGTTTCTTTTTAGTGAGAAGAAAAAGATGTGTAGTGATGCAACTGAAAGGCGGTGTGTAATAAACCAGAATTAAAGGAGGATCAAGAGGAGGCGGCCCGACGAAGCGATTTAAAAGGATACAGGTCACAATTAAGAGGATGACGAAGGACGCAATGGTGTTGAATGTCGTGACTTGTGAAGGTATTTAGTCCATTTGAGTAATCATGGAGAATCACAAAATATAGGCCTACATTTAAGCTTGAATATTTTACGTACGGTAAAAGTGGGCTCAAATTGCTAGTTAAAATGCTTAGGCTATAGTTCTTTGTGTGAGTATATGCATTATTCATGCTCTCTCTGTAGTACTTTTGGTATGCGAACTATTGGAGTGTTTCGGGAAATAGGAGGCTATATTAGCGTGCGGGCTACCTGGCCTTGTACACTTTAGCGTGAGGTCTCCCTTCGCCAGTAACTCTATGGCGCTGTATACCTTGGCAACTTTATACTGCAGGATAATAAAAACAATTTTTTTAAAGTCCCCTTACTCTGTCAACCACAATTAAGTTATTTCCATCGAATGTGCACGGGCATGATTGAAAGATTACGCAAATGACTGAGGAACATTTGAGTGTTTGACTTCTCAGCGTCAATCATTATGATTGCACAATCATGAATGACCATGTGTGGTAGATGTGCAATAATCTTCATTGGCCCGTCAGCAGCCATGGCGAGTATTCGGGAGGCAGGGCAAGAGTTTGGGCTTTGTTTTGCTGGTATTGCGTCCCTCATCTTTGTATATTCTTCCTGTATCAAAGGCGTAACTAATTCCAGCAAATCAATAAATGTTTTTATATCCATATGTAAAAATATCTTGTAGTCAGCAGCAAAGGATATTTCTAATTCTTAACTTTTCGTGGGTGAAGATGTTTCTTTTCCTATACCATGCATTCATCTACAGCTTTCTTTGTGTTTCCTTCGTTCACAATCCTTGAGCGCAAGAATGATGGCAACGCAAGCGGCTGTCCTCGTTTATGTTTACTTGATGAGAATCTGACGACAACCGAGGATTGCACAATCTTAATACCAGTGTGTGGCCTAAACTAATGATTGTGCATTCATGATTAACAGTCTATGGCCGGCTTATTGTAATTATTATTAATGGCACACACTCAGTCATCTAAAAAAAATGTTAAATACTACATTAATGGCCATCATTATGATGGAATTCATTGGTGATGCATAAAGAGCACTCGGGTTAAAGGGAAAAAAAATCTAAGCCCGTTTATATAGACAAAGAGCACCCAGGCCACAAGGTTGATAAAGGGGGGTGGGGGGGGGGGGAGCTGAGATCTCGGTGGACAGGTCATGTCAGTAGTGTAGACTGCGGACACTGTTGTAGACCGCGCGCTAAAGTAACACCGGGAAATATTTGTCAATTTCGGTAAAATTTTAACCCTGCTCGGGAAACACTGCGTATGCATTGTAGAAGCCCTGCCCACGGCAGAGCAGTGTAGCTGTGCCAACGAAAACCCCACAAAAACACCAATGAAAGTGTTTAATAAGCAATAATAAACATAATTTAATAATCGTGCCTAGTTGATTATCAATTAATAAATAGATGTACAGATGAATCAATGAGTCAAAATTAAAAATTGACTGCACAGCAGCTTGCACCAGCCGGTCGTCTCTTTTCTTTTCTTTTTTTCTCGATGAATCTTCAAACACAATAAAAACTTACTCAGCACTTTACTCTCCAGCATCCCTGGGAAATGAAAAGCCGGCGAACTCAAAGGCTGGAGTTTCTTTAATAAATACAATAATATGCTGTAAATACATAACATCCCCCTTTTTCACTCCTTACGTTTCCCACTAGCTATCTGTTAATACCTTCCTCCTATAAAAAAAAAAAAACATTTTCTCGTCCCTTCAGCCTAGAAAATGGAAAGAGTCACGCCCCCTTATTCTCATACTAAGAAAGCAATATCCTACTGCGACAGAAAACGCGGTGAACGTGAAAGAATGTGACTTGGGGGTGGTGGTGGTGATGATACGTAGCAGCAGCAGCAGTAGTAGTAGTAGGAGTAGTAGCAGTAGTAGTAGTAGTAGTAGTAGTAGTCGTAGTATGGTGGTAATGGTGGTGGTGGTAGTCATAACATCAGTGAAGGTGGTGAGGGTTATGGTGATGAGCGTAGGTGCAGTTTTATTCATAGTAATGGTTGGTTTTATTCGTTTTATATACAAAGAAACTATTAAAGTAGGATAACACACACACACACACACACACACACACACACACACACACACACACACACACACAGAGAGAGAGAGAGAGAGAGAGAGAGAGAGAGAGAGATGGGGGAGGGAGAGCGCAACACCAGCAGCATATTCATGAGGTGAAACAAGGCATAAATACAAATAAAAAGAACGAAAAAAGCAACAAAAACAAGCACCAACACAAACAAAGGCAAGCGGACTAGGAAAAAAGTTAGAGAGAGAGAGAGAGAGAGAGAGAGAGAGAGAGAGAGAGAGAGAGAGAGAGAGAGAGAGAGAGAGAGAGAGAGAGCAAGTGTTCTCCTACTTTTGATCGTATGAGTAAATAGCTGACAAAGTTTAATTAAGGGTATTGGATCCTCCTACTCACTCCACTAAAAGGCTTGAATAGGTAACACGAAGCCAAAGAGAGTTAATGAGGTGTTAATAGAGGATTGGCGTGCGGTAGAGGGACAGGGGAGGGGGGAGGGGATTAATTAGATACCTGCCAATTCACACCTGATGAACGATTTAATATGCATTTTATGAGTTAATTAAATCACTCGCCTGTATTTTATTTTCAAAGTTGTAACACTCTAGCCTGATTCATTTCCGCTTTTCGTCATATCCTGAATGACCAACACATTTCCTTATTCTTTCATTCTAATCTACCATAGCTCATCCAATTCATTCTTCTTTCAGTCTAACCTTCTACCGTATTGCCTACCCAATTTATTTTCTTTGACTCAATATAATCTTAATACTGGCCATTTCTCTTCGATACCGCCATCAAAATATTTATGTGCCCTACTCTGTACAAAAACCAGTGTCCTTGTGGAAATGCCGTGTGTAATGTGACAAGAGTAGCCACAGACACACCAGTAAGTCCATTTACGCATAACGCACAGAGGAGTGTCACTTGTCACAGTATTTTTTTTTACAGCAGAGGAGACAGTGCAAGGGCGTAAAAAAAGAAAACAATAATGAAAAAAAAAAGATCAATAAGCATCGACTTACATATATATCTTCAACTTTGTAGGCAATGGTAAATTAAAGGTAAAGTTGGGGGCATACGCTACAGCTGCGCGTAACCTCGGTGCTCATCTCCGTCGCATTGGCACTTGAGCTTGTGATGGATAAAAGCCCAATATCCCGGTACACAGGGCAGGTGTGACAGTTTACTTTTCCCAGGTGTACTCAGTTATCGATTTACTGATTAATCAATATACCCTGTCGCCACAACAGCACTGGTCATATGGCACTCAATTATCGACCAGCCCGAAATGGAGGATGCACAGCTGGACGAACTCCACACCGACTGCCCTGGGCGGGATTCGAACCCTGGGACCTCGGATTCGTAGTTAAAGCAGGCACGCTAACCACTATACTGGTTGACCATGGCGTAAAATAAAAGGAATGTTATTTTAGTGTCAATGTCATAAGATTATGACTAAAATATATACAACTCCCCCCTCACACGCACCCGTTGTTGTCATATAACTGTAATATCAGAACTCATGGTAGGATTTACAATTTGGCCTGAAAAAAAGTGTTGTGTCAGCGTTTTAAAAGACATTATATGATGAGGATGGAAACGTACATGGGACTTAGAGAAGATTATACAGTCGGCCTTCACCGCACTCTGGCCTTGTGTGAGACGAATTTCAAAAGTCGTCATCATTTGGGTTGAAAAGTAGCATCGTGTCCGTTTTTAAAAGAGTCATCCCGCGTGCCCAAGGTCGGTGGGTCGGAGGTAAGGCAAGGCAGGTTGGGGAGAGACTCGCCAACACATTTCGCCTCGCCTCCCTTCCTTTCCCTCCTTCAGTTGCGGCTGACACTGGCCGAGAGATAGACGTGTGTGCGTAGTGTCGCGTCGCTGCCCGCCTCTCATCCCTCTCCCTCTCGCTCTTACTTTACCAGGCCGCGGGATTACTCTCTTGTGGATTTACCTGTGTTTTCCTCTTCAAAGGTGAGAGCAAAGTTGGTCTTCAGCCTCGATTCTCACCTGTTTTCATCTACCTTTCAACTCCTCGCCGTCTTAGTTCAGGTAAATGTGTGTGTGTGTGTGTGTGTGTGTGTGTGTGTGTGTGTGTGTGTGTGTGTGTCCAGCTGTAAGAAAGTTTTGTAAAAGATCAAAGTGATGGTGGTGGGGAAGTTAAGTTGTTCTTACGTGTATGTGTGTGTGTGTGTGTGTGTGCGTGTGTGTGTTTGGGGTTATATGGTGATTATGATCGTAACGGTGTTGGTGTGGTAGTGATAGTGATGTGGCGATTGTGATGGTGGTGATGTCGCGGTGGTGGTGGTGGTGGTGGTAGACCCGAGAACTTACCAACCACCACCACCACCACTGCCTGGGGTCTGCCTGGTGGTGAAGGTGGTGGTGGTGGTGGTGGAGGTGCTTGATCTGGTCTGGTCTGGCGGACGACCACCACCACCACCACCATTCACCACCATCACCCAGCTCAGGGAAATGAGGGTGGAGGTGGATGAAGAGAGAGAGAGAGAGAGAGAGAGGAAGTGTCTGGTGAGGCATGGTGCGTGCAAGTGGAGAGAGAATGGAGGGAATGTGTTAGGAGAGAGAGAGAGAGAGAATAGGTGCTGTTACTCTTTGTTCGAGAGAGAGAGAGAGAGATGTGATGTGATGTTACTCTTTAAGGATTTTAAGAGGAAAAAGCAAAGTGGATTATGACTCCTCTTAGCCCAAGTTTAAAAGTAAGAGGAGAGAGAGAGAGAGAGAGAACGTGATCAAGGTTTGTGTGTTGCATGCGTGCGTGCGTGCGTGCGTGCGTGTGTTGTTTCTCTTCTGCCTCTCACAATGAAAGTGAAAGACTAGAAATAAAAAAAAGTGTCAAGAAAAAGTGTTGCCATGTCTGTCTAGTCTTGGCGCCGTGATGGTGACTCGCTCCTTGCAGTGAACATGAGGTGAAAATGACTGCAGTGAAAATGACAGTAAAAAAAAAAAAAAAACATGACGTGAAGCTTGTTTGGCGGATGTGTGTGTGTGTGTGTGTGTGTGTGTGTGTGTGTGTGTGAAATTGTGTTTGTGTTCTCTTTCTGTTCGTGGAAGAGCGGAAGAAAGTAAAAAAAAAAAAAAAGAAAGAAAGAAACGTATTTCAGGAAAAGTTTATATATAGTGTGTGTACGTGAAGAGGTTCTGTGTGTGTGTGTGTGTGTGTGTGTGTGTGTGTGTGTGTGTGTGTGTGTGTTCGTTCGTTGCCTGACACTCCCTATATCCTTTTATGTATTCTCTCCCCATCTTCCTCCCTCCTCCCTCCTTCCCTCTCTCCTTCCTTCCCTCTCTCCTTCCTTCCCTCCTTCTCTCTATCCCTCCATTACCTACCACACTACAGTCCACGGTATCAGTCAGAGAGAGAGAGAGAGAGAGAGAGAGAGAGAGAGAGAGAGAATATAAAACAACTTTGCTTGTCATTCATCTCCAATAGTTTGCGTGTAGTCTGGGGTGAGGCGGTCCACACACACACACACACACACACACACACACACACACACACACACACACACACACACACACACACACACACACACACACACACACACACACACACACACACACGGAGGCAAGTTTTTACTCTTTTCCATCCGTGCGTTGCAAGATACGAATATATCCAGTTTGAAGTTTGAGGGAAGTGGGACAGATGTACGAATGCGTGTGTATATATGTGTGTGTGTGTGTGTGTGTGTGTGTGTGTGTGTGTGTGTGTGTGTGTGTGTGTGTGTTCCATTGTCTATTCTTTCAGTGTGCTCTCTCTCACCCTAATCATTTTTTGTTCCCTTTTCACTCTTATATTCTCCCCCTTTTCTTTTTTTCTCTCTCCTCATCCTCTATCTCCCCATTACCTTCCTCCCTTTCCCTTTCCCTTATATTCTCCCCCTTTTCTTTTTTTCTCTCTCCTCATCCTCTATCTCCCCATTACCTTCCTCCCTTTCCCTTTACCTTATATTCTCCCCCTTTTCTTTTTTTCTCTCTCCTCATCCTCTATCTCCCCATTACCTTCCTCCCTTTCCCTTTACCTTATATTCTCCCCCTTTTCTTTTTTTCTCTCTCCTCATCCTCTATCTCCCCATTACCTTCCTCCCTTTCCCTTTCCCTTATATTCTCCCCCTTTTCTTTTTTTCTCTCTCCTCATCCTCTATCTCCCCATTACCTTCCTCCCTTTCCCTTTCCCTTATATTCTCCCCCTTTTCTTTTTTCTCTCTCATCATCCTCTATCTCCCATTACCTTCCTCCCTTTCCTTTCCCTTATATTCTCCCTTTTCTTTTTTTCTCTCCTCATCCTCTATCCTTCCTCCTTTCCCTTTCCGGACTAATATTCTCCCCTTTTCTTCCTCTCTCTCATCCTCTATCTCCCATTACCTTCCTCCTTTCCCTTTACTTATATTCTCCCCCTTTTCTTTTTTTCTCTCTCCTCATCCTCTATCTCCCCATTACCTTCCTCCCTTTCCCTTTACTTTATATTCTCCCCTTTTCTTTTTTTCTCTCTCCTCATCCTCTATCTCCCCATTACCTTCCTCCCTTTCCCTTTACTTTATATTCTCCCCCTTTTCTTTTTTTCTCTCTCCTCATCCTCTATCTCCCCATTACCTTCCTCCCTTTCCCTTTACTTTATATTCTCCCCCTTTTCTTTTTTTCTCTCTCCTCATCCTCTATCTGCTAATTACCTTTCTCCCTTTCCCTTCACCTTATTTAACCTGTCTCTCACCTTTATTGTTCTTCCCTCGGCGAACAAGTATTAATCTTCTACCCTATTTTCTGCTCTTTCGTTTCCTTTCCCCTCCTTCTCTTCCCCTATTTCCTATTTTCATCTTACCTTTTTCTCATTAATATTCCTCTCCTTTCCCTCCTTCATTCACCTCTCCTTTCCCATTCTTCCCAATCCTTCCTTTTCCATTGTTTTAACGGACTAATATTTCTTTCCTTCCCCGTTTCCCTCTTTCGTCTCATCGCTATTTAACCCTTTACTTCATTATCCCATTCCCTTCACCTGCTTCTTCCCCTTCTCTTTCAAACACTCAATTCCAACTCCAGCTAACACCCACCCATCTCTTGTCTTTCACCTCTATATTTATCTCTACTCCTCTATCCTTATTCCCTTCACCCATCTCTTCTTCCCTTTCCCCTTTTCAATTAACACCCAATCTTCCTTTTCCACACCCTCGATACTTCCTCTCTCTATTCCTCTACTCCACTATCCTCCATTCCCCTTCACCAATCTCCTCCTCTTCTTCTTCTTTTCCTTCTCCTTCCCAACTAACATCCACCTACCATATCCATCTCCCTTTTCCATTCCTTTTCCACAACCTCGATACTTCCTCTTTCTAATCCTCTACTCCACTATCCTCCATTCCCCTTCACCAATCTCCTCCTTCTTTTCCTTCTCCTTCCCAACTAACATCCACCTACCATATCCATCTCCCTTTTCCATTCCTTTTCCACAACCTCGATACTTCCTCTCTCTAATCCTCTACTCCACTATCCTCCATTCCCCTTCACCAATCTCCTCCTCTTCTTCTTCTTCTCCTTCCCAACTAACATCCACCTATACCATCCATCTCCCTTTTCCATTCCTTTTCCACACCCTCGGTACCTCCCTCTCTCCATTTACTCCTCTTCTCGCCTACAACCGAAAGCTGTTACACGCCTGTCAATCTGTGCCCGCCCTCGCAGCCCTTTCACGCTACCTGTCTCTCTTTCTCACCTTTCTTTATCACCCTGACTCGCTTCCACTCCTGCACATTCCATCCACAAAAGGAAAGAAAATGAGAAAAAGGAAAGAAGAAGAATATCAATGTCGATTTCAGGCTGAGGGTATTTTAAGTCTGTCTGTCTGTCTGTCTACCTGTCTCTCATTCTTACCTTTCTTTATCACTTTTACTCTCTCCCATAAAGAAAGAATTGCGAGAAAGATAGAAGAATGTTTACTACGTGATTTTATGCTGAAGGTGTTTTAAGTCTGATTGTCTGTCTGTCTGTCTGTCTGTCTGTCTGGGGTGGAGGAACCTTGAAAACGGCTTGTAACGGTTCTGAGTTCCCAGCAAGTTCGTTATTGTGTGTGTGTGTGGTTGAGAGAGAGAGAGAGAGAGAGAGAGAGAGAGAGAGAGAGAGAGAGAGACCTACCTGTGGCATTTACCTGCACGTGGAGGAGTTCGGGCCAGGGTCGTTTGATGAGAGGAGGAGGAGGAGGAGGAGGAGGAGGAGGAGGAGGTGGAGGAGGAGGAGGAGGAGGTGGTGAAGTTGGTGATGGTGGAAGAAGAGGCGGAGGTGATGGAGGTCGTAGAGGAGGAGGTGGTGATGAGGGTGGTAGAGGAGGAGGAGGAGGAGGAGGAGGAGGAGGAGGAGGAGGAGGAGGAGGAGGAGGAGGAGGAGGAGAAGTAAAAGAAGAAGGAGCTTGAAGATTAGAAGGAAGAAAATGATGAAAAAATAAAATACGAATAAGAAATAAAGGATTAAGAAGAGAAGGGGAAAAGGGAAGAATGAAAAGAAGTAGGAGATTATGGAGATGAAGAAAAGATAGAAAATATAAAAGGAGAGGAAGGATAAGAAGCAGGAGTATAGAGGAATCATGAAAATTGACTTATTGATAAAAGAAGACCAAATGAACGAATGAGAGGTAGTCGAGGGAAAAGAAGGAAGAGGAGGAGTAGGAGGAGGAGGAGGAGGAGGAGGAAGAGGAATCGATGAGGCTTAAAAAAAATCTGTGTGATGTTTTCTTAGCTCCCTCCTTCCCTCCCTCCCCTTCCTCTCTCTCCCTTCCTCTATCCTTACCCCCCTTTCCTCCCTTCATATACTTTTCCCCAACCCTCCCATCCCTTTCTCCCTTTCCTCCTTCCCTCCCAGTTTTCTCTTCCTTCTTTCCTTCCTCCATTCCCCCTCTTCTATCCTACTATTTTTTTTCTTCCTCCATTTCTTTCTTCCTCTTCTCCCCTTCATCAGTCCCCCCTTTCCTATCCTTTTCTTTCTCATTTCTACCATTTTTCTCTTTCTTTCCCTTCTTCCCTTCCTCCATCCTTCCTTCCTATCTATCTTTCTCTTCCTCCCTTTTTCCCCTTCTCATTCCTCCCATCATTCCCTTTCTTCCTCTTCTTTCCTTCCTACATATCTTCCTTGTTATTATCCTTTTCTTTCTCCCTTCTACATATCATCTATATCCCTCCTTCCCTTCTATTCTTCGCTTCCCCCCTTCGTCCCTTCTTTCATTTTTCCCTTTTTTCCCTCGTTCTTTTCCTCCACTCCTACCTCCAGCCTTTCTACCTCTCTCCCTCCCTCCCTCCCTTTATCTTCATCTGTCTTTCTCCCCTCCTTCCCTCCCCTTTCTTCCCCTTCCTCCCTTCATCCATTCTCAGCCTATCCATCTCTTCCACCCTTCTTCCCTTCACCTTCATCTGTAACTCCTCTTCTTCCCTCCCGTTTTTCCCTCCTCTCTCCTTCATCCATCTTTACCTCCAGTCTATATATCTCCTTCTCCCTCCTCCCCTTTATCTTCATCTGTCTCTCTCCCCCTCTTTCCTCCCCTATCTGTCTCCTCCTCCCTTCTCCCCTTGATCTTCATCTGTCTTCTTTCTCCCCTTCTTCCCTTCACAGTGTTCCCCCTTCGCTAACACCAACGCTACCCTCCTCCTCCTCCTTCTCCTCCTCCTCCTCCTCCTCCTCTTCCTCCCCACAACCAGGGTCATCGTCCAGAGTCAAGGTCAGGTCCATTCAGGTCACTCACTTTTTTTCTCGTATTTCTTCCCCTTCATTAATTTTCTCCTCTCTTTATTCTTCCTTTTTGTCCATGGCCTCATTGTCTTTCTCTTTCTTTCTTTCTTTATCTCTTTTTTTTTTGCGCTTGAGGTTGTTCTTTTGTTTTACTTTTTTTTTCACTGACATTTCTTTTCCATCCCTTATTTCCTTTCACTCCGTTTTTCCTTTTTTCTGGGGGGGGGCCTTTTGATGTCTTCTTTTCTACCTGCTAATTAGTAACGTTGAGGTGAGGCCGGGTTTAATTAAGTCTCCACTCTACCTGATGACTCACTTTTTTTTCTATATATTGTAAATGTAACTTTCTGAGGCTTTTTTTTATTTTTTTTTATTTCTCCTCGTGTAGGTGGAGATAAAGTTAAATCTCCTTCCTAGCTTTTAATCACCTCATCTCTCTCTTATATTTTGCTTAAAGGTGTTTTTTTTTTAGTTTACTCTGTGTTGTCAATTTCCCTAATATTCCTTTGTTTCTTAAGGTAAAAGTAGAATTAATGGTCCACCTCAGCTTTTTGTCATCTTATCTTTCTTTTCTATTTTGCTTCTAAAGTCCTTTTTCTAATGTATTTTACTCTTTGCTTTATCGATTTTCTTATATTTTTCTTTCTCGTGTGTGGGTGACGGTAAACTTATGCTCCTGTCTAGCATTTATTTCATCGTCTCTTTATATTTTGCTCTAAGGTCGTTTTTCTAATGTATTTTACTCTTTGCCTTATCGATTTTCTTATATTTTTCCTTCTCGTGTGTGGATGACGGTAAAATTACGCTCCTGTCTAGCATTTATTTCATCGTCTCTTTCTATATATTTTGCTTCTAAGGTCGTTTTTCTAATGTATTTTACTCTTTGCTTTATCGATTTTCTTCTTATTTTATTTTCTCGTATGTAGGTGGCGGTCAAATTAACAAGCCACTCCAGCTTTCAGTTCTCCTTATCTTTCATTATATTTTGCTTCTAAGGTCGTCTTATCTTTTGTATTTTAGTTTCCTTTATTGATTTTCCTAATGTTTGCTTCTCTTGTGTAGGTGGAGGCAATACTAAACTGTTTATATTTGAAGGTGGAGGCAATATTAATCTGTTTATATTTTGCCCTGGGGGTCTCTTCGCTATCGTATTTTACCGTTTGTTTTTTTGAATTTCGTGTTTTTTTCCTTCTTTTTTGTAGGTACTAGAGGTAAAGTTATCAAATACTCACTGTAGCTTTTAATTCATCCTTCCTTTATATTTTGCCAAGAAGGTCGTTTATCTCTAGTATTTTAATGTTTGCCCTTATGATTTTCGTGTTTTTTTTATTCTTTTTTGTAGGTACTAGAGGTAAAGTTATCAAATACTCACTGTAGCTTTTAATTCATCCTTCCTTTATATTTTGCCAAGAAGGTCGTTTATCTCTAGTATTTTAATGTTTGCCTTTATGATTTTCGTGTTTTTTTTATTCTTTTTGTAAACAGAGGTAAAGTTATTAAATATTCACTCTAGTTTTTAATTCATCCTTCCTTTATGTTTTGCCCAGAAGGTCGTTTATCTCTAGTATTTTAATGTTTGCCTTGATGATTTTCGTGTTTTTTTATTCTTTTTGTAAGCAGAGGTAAAGTTATTAAATACTCACTCTAGTTTTTAATTCATCCTTCCTTTATATTTTGCCAAGAAGGTCGTTTATCTCTAGTATTTTAATGTTTGCCCTTATGATTTTCGTGTTTTTTTCTTCTTTTTTGTAGGCAGAGGTAAAGTTATTAAATACTCACTCTAGCTTTTAATTCATCCTTACTTTATTTATGCTTTGCCTTGAAGTTCGTTTATCAATAATATTTTTACTCCTTGTTTTATTGATCTTCGTATTTCCTCCTTTCCTCCGTTCGTAGGTGAAGGTAAAAGTACTAAGGTAACTAACTATTCATTCTATCTTTTAGTTCACATTTTCTTTTTTTTTGACGGTCGATATTTTACATTTTTTTACTCCTTTTCATTGATTTTTATATTTTTCCTTTTTCTGCCTCATAATTATCTATATTATTCTACCTTTTCTCGACCTTATAATTATGTTTTCTACTTATCGATATATATATAATTAATCCTTGCCGTAGTTTGCTCCTGGTCCTACTGTTTTTTGTTTATTTATTTTTACCTTCGTTTTTAGGTGGAAGTAAAAGTAGACTCGTAACTCTCTATTCTACCTTATAATTTACGTTTTTTATTTTTATGAAGGTCGTTTTCTATGGCATCTGTCTTCTGTTGTATCGATTCTGTCTCTCACACATCTTGCCCTTTTATTTTTTGTCTCTCCATCTACTCGCTGAATCTAGGTTAAGGTGAACGTTTACAGGTGAATGAACTGAATAATCTAATGTTTGTGGTAACCTTTTTTTCATAATCTTATTTTTCTCCTCTTTTGTTTGTTTTTCTATTTTTTATTACTTGTGCTCAGCTTTCGTTTTGCTAATCCTTTACTCCTTTTTCTTTTCTTTTCTTTCCTTCCTTCCTTTCCCCTTCTTTCCTTTTCATTGTTATTTGTTCTTTCTTTCTTTTCCATCTTTCGCTTTTGTTAGTTATTCCTTTCCTAGTTTTCATTTTTCTAATCCCTTACTCCTTTATTTTAATTTTCTTAACTTCCTTCCTTTCCCCTTCTTTCCTTTTCACTTTATTTTTCATCTTTTGCTTTTATTAGTTCTTCCTCTCTTTTTCTTCTTCCTTTCGTTTTCATCAGTTCTTTATTCTTCTTTCTTATGCTCGTATTAACTCGATTTAGCGACACCTGACTTTTACTTTTCAAACAGATTACATCAACTTTATTTTGGGACCTCGTGTGTATAGTTTTATTAGAGCTTTCGTTTTTATGTCCCTTATTTTTTGGGGCTTTATTTTTTCATTGCTCATTTCTTTATTTTCCTTTCCTTTTAAATTCGCTCCTCCTTTGTTTTCTTTTTCCTCCCTTTCGTCTTTATTCGGTCTTTATTTTCTTTCCTCCTTTCGTTCTTTATCATTTTTTTATCATGTCTTCCTTTCTCTTTCTTTTCCTCTCCGTTTTTATTGGTTCTTCCTTTCTTTTCTTTTCCTCCTTTTCCTTTTTATTCGGTCTTTATTTTTTTTCCTTCTGTCGATTTTCATTATTTTTTTGTCATCTTTCTCCCTTACGTCCCTGTTAACTCAATACTCAGATTTTTCTTTTCAAACAAACAACATCAAAATTTTTATCTATAGTTTAATTTAGTTTCTTTATGCGAGTCATTTTTCTTTCATTCCTTTCTTTAATTAAAACGAAGCATCATAAGGTTTCAGCCGAGTAGAAGTATATATATTTTTGCTTATTTACTTACCTAGTGTTTTTTGTTTACTTTTTTCTTAGATTTATACAATATGACAAGAAGAAAAAAAACGGACGGGATTAAGATTCAGGCTTAGAACGGTCTTATTAGTGAAAGTGCTGGAACTTGTAGCTGCCTCTGCCTCCCTCCCTCCAGTCCAATCTCTCTCTCTCTCTCTCTCTCTCTCTCTCTCTCTCTCTCTCTCTCTCTCTCTCTCTCTCTCTCTCTCTCTCTCTCTCTCTCTCTCTCTCTCTCTCTCTCTCTCTCTCTCTTTTGTTCCTTTATTTCTTTGTTCATATTTCTTGTTCTTTGTATTCTTATTTTTTTTCTTCATTATCTGTCTCTGTCGTTGAAATATTTGCTCTTCTATTCTCTCTCTCTCTCTCTCTCTCTCTCTCTCTCTCTCTCTCTCTCTCTCTCCCTCCCCCCCGGGCACTAGAGGTTCAGGGAGGACAATGGAGTTTTATTTTCCGCACAGAGGGGCTCAAATCCCATTAGCCGGGGAGTTAAATGACAATAAATCCCTTTATCGTATATTCACTTAAGTGGTATTTGACTTTTCTTTGCCTGCTCCTCCTCCTCCTCTTGCTCTTCTTCCTCCTCTGTCTCCTCTCCCTCCTCCTCCTCCTCCGCCTCCTACTAATACTCTTCTTTCTTCCTCATCTGCTCCTTTTCCTCCTCTTGGTTCTGCTTTTCTTTTGCTGTTTATTTATTTTTTTCTCTTGGTTCTCTTAGTTTGGCTTTTTCTCCTCCTCTTCCTCCTCCTCCTCCTCCTCCTCCTCCTGCTCCTCCTGCTGCTGCTGCTTCTAATTCTGCTATCTCTTCAACCTCTTTATGTTCCTCTTTGTTGTTGTTGTTGTTGCTGTTGTTGTTGTTTTTCTACTTCTTCTTCTTCTTCTTCTTCTTCTTTTTCTTTATTATCTCCTTCTCCTCCAATGATTGATAGTGTGTGTGTGTGTGTGTGTGTGTGTGTGTGTGTGTGTGTGTGTGTGTGTGTGTGTGTGTGTTCAAGAAATATGGAAAAAAAAAAAACTGACCCGTCTGTAGCTGCACTAATACTAAAACTACTCCCCCTCCCTCCCTCGCTCTTTCCTCCACCCCCGAAAATGACACAAAAATGAAATACCTAACGCGATGGTTCCGTTTCAAGAGAACAAAAGGCTATTGAGGTGAAAGTGTCCGAGACGAGGAACAATGCCGTGGATGCGTACAGAACCAGCTGGAGTTACGCATGAGGGGACAAGAAAAAAAAAGATATTCCTTTCCCCCAAAATAAAATGAAGTATGTCTCTGAATAGGGATGAAAAAAATGCGTTAGTTTATAGGGGGATTTTTTGTTTTATGCTGAAGGATGCGTATAGAACCAGGTGGAGTTACGCATGAGGGGACAAGAAAAAAAAGATATTCCTTTCCCCCCAAAATGAAATGAAGTATGTCTCTGAAAAGGAGTGAAAAAAATGCGTTAGTTTATAGTGGCATTTTTTTGTTTTATGCTGAAGGATGCGTATAGAACCAGCTGGAGTTACGCATGAGGGGACAAGAAAAAAAAGATATTCCTTTCCCCCAAAATAAAATGAAGTATGTCTCTGAATAGGGATGAAAAAATGCGTTAGTTTATAGGGGCATTTTTTGTTTTATGCTGAAGGATGCGTACAGAATCAGCCGGAGTTACGCATGAGGGGACAAGAAAAAAAAGATATTCCTTTCCCCCAAAATAAAATGAAGTATGTCTCTGAAAAGGGATGAAAAAATGCGTTAGTTTATAGTGGCATTTTTTTGTTTTATGCTGAAGGATGCGTACAGAACCAGCTGGAGTTACGCATGAGGGGACAAGAAAAAAAAGATATTCCTTTCCCCCCAAAATAAAATGAAGTATGTCTCTGAATAGGGATGAAAAAATGCGTTAGTTTATAGGGGCATTTTTTGTTTTATGCTGAAGGATGCGTATAGAACCAGGTGGAGTTACGCATGAGGGGACAAGAAAAAAAGATATTCCTTTCCCTCAAAAATAAAATGAAGTATGTCTCTGAATAGGGATGAAAAAATGCGTTAGTTTATAGGGGCATTTTTTGTTTTATGCTGAAGGATGCGTATAGAACCAGCTGGAGTTACGCATGAGGGGACAAGAAAAAAAAGATATTCCTTTCCCCCAAAATAAAATAAAGTATGTCTGAAAAGGGGTGAAAAAAATGCGTTAGTTTATAGTGGCATTTTTTTGTTTTATGCTGAAGGATGCGTACAGAACCAGGTGGAGTTACGCATGAGAAAAGAGAAAAAAATATTCTTCTCTGTAAACAGAAAAAGAAATAAAGTATGTCTCTGAAAAGGGGTAAAAAATGCGTTAGTTTATAGGGGCATTTTTTGTTTTACGCGGAAGGATGCGTAGAGAACCAGCTGCAGTTGCGCGTGAGAAAAGAAGAGAGAAAAAAATATTCCTCTCTGTAAACAGAAAAATAAATGAAGTATGACTCGCAAAAAACGGATGGAAAAATGTGATAGTTTTTTAGAATTTTTTTGTTTTTTTTTTGTTTCATGCGGAAGTTCATAGTGAAAAAAAAAGTTTGAAAAAGAAAGGAGATAAAGGGGAAACTCGAGCGATATAAGTAAGTAATAAGTAGTATGAAATATCATTTAAGGGTTTCATGTAAAGAGTAATAATCAAAATTAAAAGAATCGCATTAAAAAAAGGAGTAGAAAATTTACGTAAAAAATACAAGTTACGAGATACAAAATACATGGTAAAATACAATTGCTATATACGTTAAGTAATAAAATAGATATAATAGTACAATATTTTAAAGATTCCAAATAAAAACATAGGAAAAATTCAAAACTTTCATAAATAAAAAAAGTAGTAAATAAAAAGTGATGTACAAGAGATTCATATAAAGGAGTAATAAAAATCGTGCTGTCTATCCTGTTAGTGAAAGTCTCGGCGGTAGTTATGGCGATAAGACCGATAAATCCGACGAAAAGTAAACACGGCGAGTCTTCATGCACCACGTCCAGGCTGTCGTGCGTGAGTTATGAGCCAATAGAGCAGATAAGGGAGGGCGGCGGGCGAGCATGGAGCCGCGGTGGTATGGTTGGTATTGTCAAATGCTCCCACGACTCACACCAACTATTTCCAAAGGCCAAAAAGGAGGTTCATCGAGTTCTAATGAGTGTTCTTT
This sequence comes from Eriocheir sinensis, assembly GCF_024679095.1. Taxonomy (NCBI): domain Eukaryota; kingdom Metazoa; phylum Arthropoda; class Malacostraca; order Decapoda; family Varunidae; genus Eriocheir; species Eriocheir sinensis. The sequence continues at coordinate 22,360,267 of NC_066513.1, read as the reverse complement.
TAGGTTCACGGTACAGAAGAAGGCTCAGATCACCACCAGGGTCATAAAAGTACCCTTGGAAATGCCCTAAACTCCCAGGAAAGACTAGTAAATTACGTGTTCTTGGGCGCAGAAATGTTTAAAAATATGGCCCTATATCCTTTAGAATAATAATAATGATAATGTGTGATTAATGTGGTATACAGGTTTAGAGTGGGTGAGAAATATACAGTGGACAACAGGTATTTCAGGTCCTGGTACAATGTTCATATGAAATTAATGGAAGATGATTATGATATATGAATGAAGTTTTATGAGTAATGTGAAATATATGTTTAGGTTTTAGCAGAGGTAAGAGGCAATGAAAGACAGGTATTTCGAGTCTTGTTACGATGCCCATAAAAAATTAAATACTTGATAATTTTGATATATGATTTTTTTTTTGAGTTATATGAAATATAAGTTTAGAGATTATAAGCGGTAAAAGGTATTGCACAACAGGTATTTCGAGTCTTGTTACGATGTCCATAAGAAATTAAATACTAGATAATTTTGATATATGATTTTTTTTATGAGTTACCGTATGTGAAGTGTAAGTTTAGATATTATGAAAGGTAAAAGGTATTGCACAACAGGTATTTCGAGTCTTGTTACGATGCCCATAAGAAATTAAATACTGGAAAATTTTGATATATGATTTTTTCTGAGTTATGTGAATTATACGTTTATATATTAGGAGAGGTAAAAGGTATTACACAACAAGTATTTCGAGTCCAGGTGCTATGTCCTTTCCTTCAGAAACTAGTAGAAGATAACTGTGATATATGAAGTTTTGTGAGCAGTGTGAAATATGTGATTAGGTTTGATAAGTGGTAAGTGATAATGGATAACAGGTATTTCGAGTCCAGGTGCGATATGTCGTTGAGAAACTAGTAGAGAATATCGATAAATGAATAATGAGAAACAAAACAAGAAGAAGGAATAAAGATAACAACAATCATAAACCGAGGAAAGAAAAAGAATCAGCAAAACAAAACTGAAGTGAAAATAAAAGCGAACAGAAGAATGGCAGTAACAATCCTAACCCCGACAAAATTAACACAACCAATAAAAAAAGAAAAAAAACGCATCCAGACTAACACGAAAAACAAAACACAAATAAGAACAGACTAACAACAATCATAAGTCGATAAAAACACATCCAGACCAACACAAAACAACAAACAAACAAATAAACAAAAACAACGATCACAAGCAAATAAAAATGAGAATATAACCCCAATCAATACAGCCATCGGGAATGCAAATCATCAAGCATAGTCACGACTCTGCCCTCCCCGGCGCCAGCTCAGGATGCTATTACGGGTCACCAATCAGGAGGAAGGAATAGGAGGGAGGAAGGGAAGGAGAGGGAGGAGAGATAGAGGGAGGGAGGGAGAGGAGCTAGGCGATGTTTTTGTACGTCTGGCAGCACAGGGGGAAGGGTCGGGGGGGGGGGGGAGGTTGTATTGGTGCCAGAGTGTTGGTAAACATGAGAGTCTTGTGCGAGAGAGAGAGAGAGAGAGAGAGCAATAGCATTATTTAACAGGTTTACCAGAAAGCATTAGGGCGCTGTTTTGAGCTCTTCTTCCTGAGAGAGAGAGAGAGAGAGAGAGAGAGAGAGAGAGAGAGAGAGGAAAAATACTGGTGAATAATTGAAAGAGTAAAACAAAGAACCGCAAAAAGAATGGATTGTTTGAAGACGATATAAAATTACGAACAAAAGAGAAAAAAAGATAAGAGCGAAGAGGAGGAGGAAGAGAAGGAAGAGGAGGAGGAGGAGGAGGAAGAGGAGGAGGAGGAGGAGGAGGAGGAGATGTATTATCCACCTTAACCAATCAGCCAACAACTACGTCCTGAGTTTTCGTAACAGGCCTCCTCCTCCTCCTCCTCCTCCTCCTCCTCCTCCTCGATGCTTTGTGGGCGTGGTGGCGGTGCAAGGATGGAGAAGAGAAGGTAGTGGTTCGGCAACGTCTCCTCCTCCTCCTCCTCCTCCTCCTCCTCCTCTTCTTCTTGCTTTTTTCCTCCTATTTCTTTGCTTCTCCCAGACCTTTCCTTATCTTCATTTTCTTTGTTTACTTGTCTGTCTTTCTGTCTGTCTGTCTCTCTGTGTGTGTGTGTGTGTGTGTGTGTGTGTGTGTGTGTGTCTTGGTAACTGTTTGTCTTTGCCTTTTTGTCTCTGTCTGGGAAAAATATAATTAAAAGGAGAAATTAATGCGTCAGTAAAGTAGAAGTTAATGGAAAGAAAAGAGAAAACATACACGTTTTGAACACAGACTTAAAGACGACTAAAAGAAAAATAATCATCCCCAGGAATTTAATTAAAAAGTGAAGTGTAAATTAAACTCGGTATGAAAAATAAATATAAAAAAAAGAAGAGAATTTAACACAAAGGTAATTAGGAGACGGACGGTAATTGATAAGGTAATGTCAGGTGATAACAGTTAGCAGGTGACTTTAATTGGCCGTACAGAGGAGGGAAGGGACACACACACACACACACACACACACACACACACACACACACACACACACACACACACACACACACACACACACACACACACACACTACACTAAACCATTTCTATTCTTTATCAATGCATTTTATATTTCCTTTCTCTCCTTTCATCTTTACTTTTTCTCCTATTGTTCTTTCTTCCTCTTTTGTTTGATCTTATTTCTTTCTATCTTTTTTGCTCCTTAACTTATTTTTTTTCTTGTTATATTCTTATTCATTTTCTCTCTCTCTCTCTCTCTCTCTCTCTCTCTCTCTCTCTCTCTCTCTCTCTCTCTCTCTCTCTCTCTCTCTCTCTCTCTCTCTCTCTCTCTCTCTCTCTCTCTCTCTCTCTCTCTCCCATTCCTTGCATGCCTTGTGGCCTTGGTGAATGTTGTCTGAACGGCCTTGACTGGAGAGGGGGGGGGGGAGAGGGAGAGGGAAAGGGAGGGAGAGGGAAGAAGGGAGAAGGAGAGAGGGAGAGGGAGGGAAGCGAACGTGTAGGTGGACAGGTGGACAGGTGGTCGTACTTGATCTCTCTCTCTCTCTCTCTCTCTCTCTCTCTCTCTCTCTCTCTCTCTCTCTCTCTCACACACACACACACACTTTTTCACAGCTAAAATATTAAAAAAAGAACAAAAGAAAATGAAATAAAAAGGGAGAAGCGATATAACAGAAGACAGATGAATGGCAATAAATAATAACTAGAAAAAAATAAAGATAAAATTAAAATGTAAACATGAAACGGAATGAACAAAAAAAAAAAAAAAACTCTAAAGGATGAAAACTCGAAAGCGAAAGTGAAATGAGAGAACGAAGGATATAACCAACAACAACAACAACAACAAAATAGGAGAAAGAAAAAAGGGAACAAGGAACAGGAATGAGAGAAGAAAAGGTCACGAGAGAGAAGGAAGGGAAGAGAAGGGAAGGGGTCACGATTCACGAAACCTTGATTGCGAAGGAAAGGGAAGGGAAGGGGAGGGAAGAAGAGGTGAGAAGGGGAGGGAAAGGTCAAAGAGGGGAATGTTAGGTCATAGCAGCGAGGGACGGAGTGAAGGGGAGGTGAAGAAAGGGAAATAGAAGGGGAGTTGGGTGTCAGAGGGAAGATGAATAATGGGTAGAGGGGAGACAGGAGGAAGGGGGGAGGTGAAGGAGAGATAGAGAGAGAGAGAGAGGTATGTTGGGGAGGATGAAAGGTAAACAAAAAAATAAAGGAGAGGAATATGGATGGATAGGAATTAAAATGCGTGTTTGAAGATAACTTTTTTCACGAAGAAGGGAGAGAGAGAAAGGAAAGTAAGAGGGGAGGAAGAAGAGAGGAGGGGAACAGTAAATTGAACAATCAAGAAAATATTGTAGAAACAAAAATTAAGAGGAAAAATAAGAGGAGGTGGGAAGAGGAAAAGAAAAAGATAAAATAATGGAAACGAGAAGAAAAGAGGGAAAATAAAATACCAAGAGAGAGAGAGGAAGCATGAGTTTAGTTCACAGAGAGAGGGAGGAAAGTGGGAAGGGGAGAGGGAGGGGAGAAGATAAGGCGAGGGGAAGAGAGGGGAAGGGAAGGGGAGTTGAGGGGAGTTGAGATGAGGGTTTATAATGGCGTGACAGTTTATTTCCCCTCGTCAGGGCCAAATTATGAGGAAATTGTTGATTGTTGTTGTTGTTGTTGTTGTTGCTGTTGTTGTTGTTATTGGTGGTGATGGTGGTGGTGGTATTTCATAATTATGTTTTAAATGTGCCAATAATGATAATAACAATAAAACAGCAGTAATAACACACACACACACACACACACACACACACACACACACACACACACACACACACACACACGCGCACACACAGAGCTGAGTGCCTTCATATATTTCCAGGGCTTGTCTAAAGTGTAATTTTAACTCTTATAGTGTGTGTGTGTGTGTGTGTGTGTGTGTGTGTGTGTGTGTGTGTGTGTGTGTGTTGAAAGTGAACTAGAAAACTAAACTGCTGGCTCGTAAAAATAAACTTCTCGGAAACGAATGAATAAGACAAAACAAAAGCGTATAAAATTAAATGAACAGGAAATACAAATAAAATAAAACAATAACAGAATAAATCGTTCGTGAATGAATAGACAAATAGATAAGGAGTTGGGCACATATGAAAATAGATTAAAAAGTCGGCAAGTATTGGATGGGAAAACAAAAATGATCACATAAAAAACAACAACAAAACAAAAAAGGAATGCATAGCTAGCGACAAATCATTTTACCGCCATACTGCAAAGAACATTTAATAAAACAAGAAACATATTAAGAAATGAAAACGAGAGAAATTTGTGATCATAGTTAATGCATATATACTTACGGATGACATTTCCTTATTCATACTACTACTACAACAACTACTACTACTACTACTACTACTACTACTACTACTACTACTACTACTACTTCTACTATCAAGACTACTTTTTTTCCATCTCCTGTACTCGTCCACCCTTCATCCCGTCCAGTTCACGTGAGGGGCACGATCCTTTCTTAGTAGCTCGTGTTTTCCTCCCTGTCGTCTTGGCAACCGAAGGGTCATACACTTCTCCCCCCCCACCACTCCTCGTCCTCCTCCTCCTCCTCCTCCTCCTCTTCCTCCTCCTCCTCCTCTTTCGTGTACTATTGCTCCAACTGCTTTTCATCTCCCTCCTATTCCTGCCCCTTCTTCATGTGTTTCCTCCACGAGAGAGAGAGAGAGAGAGAGAGAGAGAGAGAGAGAGAGAGAGAATAGAACGCATAATTTTTTTTTCCACTTAAAATGGGAGCGTGAGCATCGACAGGCAGGTGAATGTCGTCAGGTGTGTGTGTGCGTGTGTGTGTGTGTGTGTGTGTGTGTGTGTGTGTGTGTGTGTGTGTCGCTCACCGCTAACCTCCGTGACCCACTAAAGAGAAGGTCTCCTCGACATTCTCTCTCTCTCTCTCTCTCTCTCTCTCTCTCTCTCTCTCACTCACACACACACACACACACACACACACACACACACACACACACACACACACACACACACACACACACACACACACGGACAGGAAGCCAGACACAACACCCGGAATAGACACAGTGTCGAAATAAAATATTTTCACAGAGAGAGAGAGAGAGAGAGAGAGAGAGAGAGAGAGAGAGTAAGTGAATGGGTGGGAAGAGGGGAAAGGGAGGGTCAGAGAGGAAGGAAAAGGTCATGGAAAGAGAGAGAGAGAAATGGAAAAGGGGCCAAGGAGGAAGGAGTTGTGTGAGGTAAATAAAAGGCAGATAAAATGTTAATTACTGCGCACACCTTCGATCCTTTTATCCTTGCCTTCTCTCTCTCTCTCTCTCTCTCTCTCTCTCTCTCTCTCTCTCTCTCTCTCTCTTTCATCCTTCCTCGATTCTTTTCTCCGTAGTTTCTGTCGGATTGCTTTCGTGTCTTTTTATATGTGTTTTTTTCTTCTTTTATGTCTGCCTCTGTCTGTCTATTAGTGGGTGAGAGAGAGAGAGAGACGATTTATTTTCATGCCCGTCGCAAGATGGGCAACATGTGCTTGGAATACTGGCAGGCATTCTCTCTCTCTCTCGTTCTATTTATTTGAGCCCAGTTCAACATGCATACATATTTCACACACACTTTCAACGCACACACACACACACACACACACACACATACACACACACAATATTTGTCATCAAATATAAACACATAATTTTTCACATATATACAAACTATGAAAACACACACACACACACACACACACACACACACACACACACACACACACACACACACACACACACACACAGACACACACACACACACACACACACATTTATTCCTCTTGTAGCTGTATATGTATGTTATAGTATATCAAAGTTCCGTTCCTTTCCACGCCATTTGCTTCCCTATACACAAGTGACAGGAAGGCCGTTGTTGAGTGCAGTGATTAAGGTTGTCAGTTCCTCTCTCTTGACGCTGCCGTTTCTCTCAGTTGTCCCTCATTCTCCGTGCCTGCTTACTTTCCTTCCCTTTCATGTCGATGGTGGAGGTCAATGATCCTCGTGACCTTATCAGTAAAAGAGTCACGGGGCATTTTATTATCTTTAATGCTGTTCCTCTTATTGTTATTGGGGGGGAGGGG
>NC_066513.1:22331114-22348614 GCF_024679095.1 Eriocheir sinensis | reverse complement strand
TGTGCTGAGAAGATTACCACGTGACCTTGGGAGAGAGAGAGAGAGAGAGAGAGAGAGAGAGAGAGAGAGAGAGAGAGAGAGAGAGAGAGAGAGAGAAATTGAATTATTTAATTATACAAATCAGTGCGAATTGGCTTTTTTCAAGAGAAATAAAATATATAAAAAAATCTGCGGAGGAAAGAATTTATATAGATTAGAGAGAGAGAGAGAGAGAGAGAGAGAGAGAGAGAGAGAGATTCATTTTGCCAATACCAGTTCCGACGTCGCCTTGTAACTGAATCCATTTGCTTCGACGAGAGAGAGAGAGAGAGAGAGAGTGTAAGCTCATTAACATTTACTTTCTCTTAGGGATTTCCTCACTTGCATCGTACATTTAGTTATTTTTCTTTTTCCTGTCTCTATCTATCTATCTATCTATCTATCAATCTATCTATCCATCTACCAATCTCGCTATCTATCTATCTCTCCATCATCTATCTTTATATTTATCTGACTCTTCATTTACTTATATTTTTCTGTGTATCTATTATCTGTATTAATTTATCTATGTGTATATTTTATTTTTCTATCTTCCCGTATATATCTATTTATCAGTATATTTTTCTCCTACTTTCTGTCAATCTTCGTATACTCTATTACCTTATCAACCTGTATTTCTCTCTATATTTATCTTTATATCTCATTGTTTTTATTATCTATTCGTCTATCATCATTATCTATCTGTCTTTCTACCTGTCTGATCACCTATTAATTAATCTATCCAGCTCTCTTTTCCTGCATGTCTTTCCGGCATTTATATATTTTTACAGTTCATAAAATTTCTCTATAGCGTATATCTCATTGTCTGTTTGTATTATCTATTCGTATATCATCATTATCTATCTGTCTTTCTACCTGTCTGCTCACCTATTAATTAATCTATCCAGCTCTCTTTTCCTGCATGTTTTTCTGGCATTTATATATTTTTACAGTTCATGAAATCTCTCTTGCGCAGTTAGCCTTTCCATGCTCCGTTCAACTTCCCATTTTCCAGCCAATTTGAAACCGCCTTCCCCACTTATCTTGTCACTCCCCTCGCGTCTCCCTTTATCACGACTCCTGTTTTCCCACTCCGGCTTTTATTTCCCATCCAATACTGTTAGTTTTCCCCTCCTCACCCCTTCACCCCATCCTCTTCTCCCCCACTCCCTCCCTCCCCTCTTCCCTCTCTCTGTATCTCCCTACCTACCTCTCGCCCTCTCCTCTTCCTACACTTCTCCATCATCAATTCCATACATTTATTACAGTTCTTCTCTCTCTCTCTCTCTCTCTCTCTCTCTCTCTCTCTCTCTCTCTCTCTCTCTCTCTCTCTCTCTCTCTCTCTCTCTCTCTCTCTCTCTCTCTCTCTCTCTCTCTCTCTCTCCCCCCCTGTTCCTTCCTCAGCTGTCTCTTTCCTACACATTTTCATTATTTATTCTATACAGTTATAAATTTTTGACCTCCTCCTCCTCTCCTCCTCTCCTCTTTCTCTCCTCTTCCCCTCCACATCCCTCCCACCTTTCCTCTTCTCCCTCTCCCCCCCCCCCCTACGTCCTTCCTTCAGCTTTCTCTCCTTTCTACATATCTTCATTATTTATCCTGTTCATTTGGTTTGCTCCTTCTCCTCCTCTTCCTTACCTCTCCTCCACTTCATTCCTCCCACCTTTCCTCTTTCTCTCTCTTTCTTTCTCCCTTCCACCTTCCCTCCCTCCTTCCTTCTCACATATCTTTATCATTTATCCTATACAGTTCGTTATCACCCTCCTCCTACTCCTCCACCTCTTCTTCCTTCACTATCTTTTCTCTCTTCCCTCTCTCTCTCTCTCTCTCTCTCTCTCTCTCTCTCTCTCTCTCTCTCTCTCTCTCTCTCTCTGTCTTCCTTCTATGCACCCTCCCTACCTCCCTCCCTCCTCACTCATCTTCATCATTTATCACTTGCTCCTTAATTTCACCTCTGCCATCACTCTCCCCTCGTCCTCATCTTCCTCCCATTATCGCTTTCATCACCATCATTTTTAGAATCGTCTTAATTGGTTTATTCTTTGTTTTCATGCGCATTTTGTTGTTTTTATTAGTCATTATCATTTAAATTTCTTGTTTTATTTCTCTACTAATTATTTTTCTCCTGTAATTTATTTTTCGTCTACTTGTTTTTATTTTTGTTCTTCTCCTCTTCGTTTTTCTTCTCTATTTTATCTTGTCTTTTGTTGGTCTCCTTTAAATTTTCTTTCATTTTCATCATTCATTATTTCTCTTTTATCTTCTATTTTCTTTCTTACTTCACGCATGTCTTTGTATTTTTTCTATTTCTTATCGTTATTTTTCGGTTTATACATTTTTCTTTCATATATTTTTCAAGCGCTATATAAAAAAAAAAAATCTCTTTCCCTTGTTTATGGTCCTATTTTTTTTCTCTAGTATTTCGTTCCAACATTTACTTCTTTTTCCCCTTTTCTTTTTTTCTTTATTTTCTCCATTTATTTTCCTCTCCTGTTATTGCAGCGAATGTTTATCAGTCCAGTGTTGTTATTTTCATCCCAATTCCCATAATTTCACACCTGGTTCTTACGGTTTGGCTTTCTAAGAGATTGTTTTCTCCTCGCATTTACACGAGAGAAAGGGAAGGAAGGAAAGAAGGAAGGAAGGAAGGAAGGATGGAAAGAAAGAAAGAAAGAAAGGAAGGAGAGGGATGCAAGGTGGTAGAAGAGATTGGGAAAGAGGAATAGGTGGAGGAAAGTAAGAAAAGATGAAGGGAGCGAGGAGAGAGGAGGAGGGAATGTAGAAGGGAAGGCAAAAATGAAGTAAAGGAAGGAAGGGAGGAGACGGAAGGCGGTATAGGAAACAAGGAGAGAGGAATAAAAAGGATGAAAGAGGAGGAGAGAGGAGGGAATATAGAAGGGAAGGCTGGAGAAAGTGAAGAAGGGAAGAGACGGAGAAAGAGATGAAGGAGAGGAAGAGGGAAATGGTCTTGTTTACCACCTCCTTCCCTTGCAATGTTTTCTCTTTTTCTTCTTTTTCTTCTTCTTCTTCTTCTTCTTCTTCTTCTTCTTTTTCTTCTTCTATTGTATCTTCTCTTGCTTTTTAGTGTTCCTCTTCCTGTTCAGTTTCCTCTTCCTCCTCTTGTTCCTCTTGTCTCTCTTCCTTTACCTCTCAGTCTTCTTCTTCTTCTTCTTCTTCTTCCTCTTCCTCCTCCTCCTCCTTGACATCTAACTCCTGGTCTGCACGTTATCTTTCTCATTTTATTTCCTCTTTATTTTTTTCCTCTCACTTTCCATCCCAATCCAATCTTCTTCCTACGACTTCGAACGGTTTTTAGCGCTCCACTCCTCCTCCTCCTCCTCCTCCTCCTTTTGCCTCCTCCTCCTCCTCCTCTCCAAGATTGGGCCATTTAATCTTCTTTTTCGTTTTTTCTACATCTCTTTCATCATGCCTTTTTTTTTTTTCCTTTTACCATTGCTCATTTTTTTCTCTTTTCTTATTGGTCTTTCTATTTTCCTTCATCGTTTTCTTTATCTTCTTTTATTTCTTCCTATTTCTCCTTCTTTTTTCCTCCTCCTCTTCTTATTTTCCTCAAAGATAGATGTAATTTTCTTGTCTCCCTTTCCTCCTCTCCTTCACCTTGTTTTCCAGATTTTAGGCCATATTATCCTCCTCCTCCTCCTCCTCCTCCTCCTCCTCCTCCTCCTCCTCTTTCCATTAACACCATTACCAGGATGGCTCACCGATGTAAACAGGTCTCCTCTTCCTCCTCTTCCTCCTCTTCCTCCTTCTCCTTCTCCTCCTTCTCCTCTTCCTCCTTCTTCTCCTTCTCATTTTCCTTCCAGTCCATTAACTTTTCTTCGTGTATTTCTTCTTTTCTTCTTTTTTTCTTTTTCTTTTCCACTTTCTCTTGTTCTTTTCTTTTTGTTCTTATTCTTGTTATTCTTGTTTTTGTTTTTGTCCTTCTTCTTCTTCTTTTCCTTCTTCTTCTTCTTCTTCTTCATTTCTTGCTATTTCTCTCCTCCTCCTCCTCCCATCTTCTTCCTTTACGTTCACTTTTGCACTCTCCATAACCATCGTCTACTCATTCCTATCCGTTTCCCTCCTCCTCCTCCTCCTCCTCCTCCTCCTCATTCCTTTCTTCCCCTCCTTCATTCCATTCCCTTAATTAATCTTCGACTCAAACTAAAAAAAAAGAAAAAAAAAGAGGAGATTGTTGATATGTTTTCGTCCGCCTTCCAGTCCGACTTGCCAATACGTGTCAGCTTATTGATATTAGAAGGAAAGTAAGAGGAAAAGAAAGAAAAAGAAGAGTAAAAATAATAAAAGAGATTGTGGCTGCTCGGGAGGATAGATGGAGGACTGGAAAAAGGAGAGAGAAAGGAAAAAAAAAGAAGTGAAAGAAGAAAAGAAAAGGCGGGAGAAAAGAAGAGGATAGGAAAAGGAAGAAAAAAATGAAGAAAGGAGACAGAAAGTGAAAGTAGTTAAAGGTAAATGAGAATAAATAAGAAGAAGAAAGGGAAAGACGGAAGAAAAAGAACAACAGCAATTTAGCAGAGAGAGAGAGAGAGAGAGAGAGAGAGAGAGAGAGAGCACGAGAAAGAGAAAACATAACACAAAAAATGGCAGAGAAGAGAGAAGAAAAAAGCTGAAGAAAAAGAACGGAATTGGATATGAGGAAGGAGAGGAAAAATAAAGGAAAAGGAAAGGAAAAATTATGGAGGACAGGCAATAACACTTCGTCGGGAAGGTCCTGTAAACACTTTTTATGGAGAGAGAGAGAGAGAGAGAGAGAGGGGGGGGGGGGGATGTAAGCGACACTCCCTCCCCTCCTCAGCCTGCTCCTTACCGGCCAGTCCTGCACGCCCACTCCCCCTCACCGTCGCTTGCCCCTTCTATCTAAACTCCCCAAGCAGTGGTCCGCTAAGGCAACAAGAACGCCACCAGAAAAAGAAGAAGAAGAAGAAGATAATGAAGACAAAGAAGAAGAAGAAGAAGAAGAAGAAGAAGAAGACAAAGAAGAAGAAGATAAAGAAGACAAAGAAGAAGAAGATAAAGAAGACAAAGAAGAAGAAGAAGAAGAAGATAAAGAAGACAAAGAAGAAGAAGAAGAAAAAAAATATGAAAAAAATGAAAAGAAGTGAGAGGAAAATTAAGAGGACGCACTCATAATCCTCGTCCCCGGCGTTATGGAGATGCTTTTCCCCGTTATGATCGTTGGGCTTTCTGCTGAGTTCCATGAACTGGCCACTGGAGGAGGGAGGCGCCTCCTCACCCCCTCACCGACCACCAGCACGGCGTTACGGCCGCCTACACCAGCGAAACGTAGTGATTGTGGTTGACCTGAACAAACACGTGATGACGAGGCCTTTTACCGAGCTGACAGCGGTGCTGCAGTTGGACTTACTGACACACCAGCGTGAGGGCTCCCTGGACTATCCCGAAGGACCATCCCTGATTTGGTTACCAGTGTAGTGATGCAGCAGAACGGAAGTACGAGACTTGCTATAAGCGACACCCAGCACATCTAAGGAAAGACCTTACACATGCAGCAGAGCGTGCAGCACCATGGCGAGGACAGCAAACAGGCCAAAAACAAGGTGCTGTACTGACACATAGAGAAGGAACAACAGGGAATTCCCCCCAGGCACACATTTCGGCCCTGAGGAGGCCAGGCGGGGGCCTGGCCGCCACCAACCAGGAAGAGCCTGACCTGGCTCGCAAGTTCAGCATTGGGAACGGTGCTGGACAACGCCTCCCTTCTGGGGGTCCCAAGGTCCCGCTCCAGCACCGGCGGTGTTCGAGCACCGTGACGCGGGTCTAGTGGAACGCCCTTACCGCTGACGTGGACGTGACGCCACTGTCCACTCAACAAACAAGGGTCGCCGCACACAGGTGGCTGCGTCCACACACCCCGCGATGTTACGATGAATTATTACTGTACATAAGTATGTATAAATATATTTATAAGCCAGTTAGCTGCGGAAAAGTTTCCCAACGCACGGGGAAATTTTAGAGAAGGAACATTTATTTGAACAAGAGAGAGAGAGAGAGGATGTAAAATCTTCGATACAGCCTTGTCATATGGAGCGGAAGAGGAGGCGAAATATGAGAAGGAATAGAGAGCGAGGATTGGAAGATGGAGGAGGGGGAGTGGGAGGAGGAGGAGGAGGAGGAGGAAAAAGTGGAGGAGGAGAAGGAATAAGAAAACAATAAAGGTGTAGAAATTAAAGGAAAAGTTAAAAAATAGGAAGACAAGGGGTGGTTAAGAGAAATAGAAGAGCAGGAAGAGGAAAATAATTAGTAACAGAAGCATAAAGAAAAGAAAGGAGGAAAAGGCAAGGTGGAGGAAAGGGACAATGAAGAAGAGGAGGAGGAAGAGGTAGGAGGAGGAGGAGGATGAGCAGGAGGAAATGGAAGAGGAGGAAGAGGAAGAGAAGAGGAAGAGGAGGCGAAATTTATGACTTCTCCCAAACGCCGTCCACTCGGAAGTGTCTCTCGCAATAGTATTTCGAACTTGGAATCAGCCTACTCTCTCTCTCTCTCTCTCTCTCTCTCTCTCTCTCTCTCTCTCTCTCTCTCTCTCTCTCTCTCTCTCTCTCTCTCTCTCTCTCTCTCTCTCTCTCTCTCTCTCTCTCTCTCTCTCTCTCTCTCTCTCTCTCTCTCTCTCTCTCTCTCTCTCTCTCTCTCTCTCTCTCTCTCTCTCTCTCTCTCTCTCTCTCTCTCTCTCTCTCATCTATTTTGAGGTTTCCAAAATTGCTTCCTTTAATACCACAACCTTAGAAGTGTCTGGAACATGCTAAGGAGGAGGAGGAGGAGGAGGAGGAGGAGGGGGAAGGGGAGCAGAAGATGAAAAGAGAGTCTGAAATGATTTGTGTCAGTTGACTCGAAAAAGGAAGGGACTGAATAACAGGAAGGAAGGAAGGAATAAGGGAAGAATAGGAAGAGCAAGAGGAGGAGGAAGAACGGCAAAAAATGAAAAGGGGAAGGAAAGAGGGAAGCGAGTAAACATGAAGGAAAAGAGAAGGGATTGATATGACGTTTTGGAAGACAAGGAAATAGAGGTAGAGGAAAATGGAAAGATTAAAGAGGAAAGAACAGAGAGAGAGAGAGAGAGAGAGAGAGAGAGAGAGAGAGAGAGAGAGAGAGAGAGAGAGAGAGACGGGATCAGTTTCATTCCTCCAGTCGATTGAATTTGCAAGTGTGGACGATCAATGAATCTGTTGCTGTTGTTGTTGTTGTTGTTGTTGTTGTTGTTGTTGTTTTTCATGATGTTATTGTGGTGGCGATGATAAAAGTTTGGTATTATGCTGTGTTGTCCTCTGTGTCAGCACCATAAAAACACACACACACACACACACACACACACACACACACACACACACACACACACACACACACACACACACACACACACACACACACACACACACACACACACACACACACACACACAAAGATGATACGCTCGAAGCTAGATTATTCCTTCCGGTTCAGTTCCGTTAATAAGAGAGAGAGAGAGAGAGGCAGGTAGTAGACTTTCTCTCCAGTCTAAAAGGGTGCCTATAGGATCTCTCTCTCTCTCTCTCTCTCTCTCTCTCTCTCTCTCTCTCTCTCTCTCTCTCTCTCTTAGTCAAACACATCGTCTTCATTTTTCTCCTTTTTCCCTTATCACTCTCCCTTTCTCCCTCCTCTACCTCCACTCCTTCCGTCCCTCCCTCCCTCCCTCCCTCCACTCACTTCCTCTCTTTCTTTTCTCCTGCAGTTTGTTTTAGAGGAGAGACTGAGCGAGAGGTTGTGTATTATTAGTAGTCGTAGTAATAGTAGAAGTAGTGGTAATAATAATAGTAGTAGTAGTAGTAGTAGTAGTAGTAGGAGTGATCAGTACTGTTGTTGTTGTTGATTAACCTGTTTTTAAAATGTCATTAGTTGTTAAGTTAGAAAAAAATAAAGGAAGAAAATAAGGAGCAGGTTTTCTGATTTGATGGATTTATTGAAATTGTTTATTTGTACTTCAAGACTTTTATTAAATTCCAACGTCTAGAGAGGAAAAGTAAATAGGAAGAGGAGAAACTATGGGAGACATGAACCTTTATAACTTTATTTTTTTGTTATTTTTGTCACTTCATAAAATATCACGGCACACACACACACACACACACACACACACACACACACACACACACACAGAGGCGGGGAAATATAAAAAAAAAAAAGTTTGGAGTCTGAGTCAAAAAAATTTCACCAATTTTTGTTTTTATGGCTCATTTTTCTTTGTTGGTGATACTAATGGTGTGTGTGTGTGTGTGTGTGTGTGTGTGTGTGTGTGTGTGTGTGTGTGTGTGTGTGTAAATTTTCCTTTCGTCGTGTGCTCACTTCCTCTTTCAGTTTCTCTCTCTCTCTCTCTCTCTCTCTCTCTCTCTCTCTCTCTCTCTCTCTCTCTCTCTCTCTCTCTCTCTCTCTCTCTCTCTCTCTCTCTCTCTCTCTCTCTCTCTCTCTCTCTCTCTCTCTCTCTCTCTCTCTCTTACCTACTTACAAGTCCAACAAACAGATTAGCATTTAATTGTTTTCCGTCCTTCCTATGCTTCTCTTTTTTGTCATTCATTATCGTTCTCTCTCTCTCTCTCTCTCTCTCTCTCTCTCTCTCTCTCTCTCTCTCTCTCTCTCTCTCTCTCTCTCTCTCTCTCTCTCTCTCTCTCTCTCTCTCTCTCTCTCTCTCTCTCTCCAATTATCGCCCCTCCTTAATCAGATTGACATCGTAATGCGAATAAACATTAGGGAGAGAAATACCTTGATCTCTTTTTTCTCTCATTCTCTTTTTTTCTCTCTTTTTTTAATCACCCCTAAAAATGCCTTTCTCTTTTATTTCACCTTTTTAATCGCTCGTACGAAATTTAACTTCGTGAACACGGGTAGAGGATTAAATAGGCTGAATTTGTATCTATTTTTTTTCCTTTTTTTTATTGATGGTGGTGGTAATGGTGGTGGTGGTGGTGATGGTAATGGTTATGCTTATGGTGGTGATGGTGTTGTTGGTGGTGTTGGTGGTTGTTTTGATGATGTTGTTGTTGTTGATGGTGGTGTTAGTGTTAGTGGTGGAGGTCATAATGTTAGTAGTGGTGGTGGTGGTGGTGCAGGTGACAGTGGTGGTGTAAGTGGTGGTGGTGGTGATGGTGGTGGTGGTGATGATGGTGGTGGTGGAGGTAACTTTGTTTATTTACATGTAATATAAACTTTGGATGCTCCTCTTGCTGTTGCAGTTGTAATTAGAGAAGTTTTTATTATTATTATTATTATTATTATTATTATTATTATTATTATTATTATTATTATTATTATTATTATTATTATTATTATTATTATTATCATCGTCATTATCATTACTATTATTACTGGAATGTTGTGTTTCCTGTTTCCAAGCGTAATTATATCATGAGAGAGAGAGAGAGAGAGAGAGAGAGATAAGAGTTTTGGGTCCTTCTCTCTCTCTCTCTCTCTCTCTCTCTCTCTCTCTCCCTCTCTCTCTCTCTCTCTCTCTCTCTCTCGTGTGAGCTGGAGTGAGGAAAACAGAATTGTTAATGATGAAATATTGAGATTAGGAGGAAAGAGAGAAGAATTGGAAAAGAGGAGGAGGAGGAGGAAGGGAAAAGCGGAAGAGGAGGAAAGGAGGGAGAGAGAAAGGAAAGGAGAGATATTCCGTGGTTTCCGATTAGCTTTTCCCTTTAAAATCCCATGGTTTCTCTCTCTCTCTCTCTCTCTCTCTCTCTCTCTCTCTCTCTCTCTCTCTCTCTCTCTCTCTCTCTCTCTCTCTCTCTCTCTCTCTCTCTCTTTTGGGACTGCAGTATCTCTTCCTTTTCCTAGCTAATTCTATCCATTGTCTTCCTCCTCCTCCTCCTCCTCCTCCTCCTCCTCCTCCTCCTCTCTCTCTCTCTCTCTCTACTTCTCTCTCTCTCTCTCTCTCTCTCTCTCTCTCTCTCTCTCTCTCTCTCTCTCTCTCTCTCTCTCTCTCTCTCTCTCTCTCTCTCTCTCTCTCTCTCTCTCTCTCTCTCTCTCTCTCTCTCTATATCTATCTCTCTCTCTCTCTCTCTCTCTCTCTCTCTCTCTCTCTCTCTCTCTCTCTCTCTCTCTCTCTCTCTCTCTCTCTCTCTCTCTCTCTCTCTCTCTCAGGAAGGAAATGAGACAAAACTGAAAATGTAGAGAGGAAACGTATGAGAGAGAGAGAGAGAGAGAGAGCAGAAGACTGGAGAGAGAGAGGAAGCTACTCAAGGAGGGAAGGTCTCTCTCTCTCTCTCTCTCTCTCTCTCTCTCTCTCTCTCTCTCTCTCTCTCTCTCTCTCTCTCTCTCTCTCTCTCTCTCTCTCTCTCTCTCTCTCTCTCGTTCATTCTGTGGATAAAATCAGTGAAAGCATTACCGGAGAGAGAGAGTAAATTTGTAATGATCCCCAATAATCATAATTTAGTGCGGTTTAATTTGTGTGCGTTGGTAGTCATGGGGTTGTTCCTGAGCCTTTGTTTTTTATCATTATTATTATCATTAGCATTGCATCGTCACTCTCATTAATATTATTATTATCATCAGAGCAGCAGCATTTGATGACTATTAACCGCGATAATGATATAATAAATCAGCACAACGGCAAGACTAAATAAACAATAATAACAACAAAAGTTTATCATAGCATTATACTATGAATAACAACAATAATACTAACAATAATACTTATGATAACAGCACAACTAATAACCAAAAAAAAGGAAAACCCAAATATAACAAAGCCATAACAAACCCTGAATAAACTAACACTGAAAATATCGACAGCAAAACTTATAATAACCGCACTGATATAATTACTAACAAGAATAACAACACTAATGGTATCAAGAAAAAGTAAAACCCAACTATAACGAAGCCATAGCAAACCCTGACTAAACTTACACTAATAATATGAACACCAAAACTAATAATAATCGCACTAATATAATTACTAACAATAATATGAAGACCAAAACTATTAATAATCGCACTAATATAATTACTAACAACAAGAATAACAACACTAATGGTATCAAGAAAAAGTAAAACCCATCACTAAAAAAATCCATAACAAACACACACTAAACAAACACTACTAACAAGAACATTATTAACAACATGACTATTAACAACAACAACACTAATAATAACAATACTCACACAAACAATAAGAGGAAAGAAAACCCCAACATCACTAACAGTACCCAGACCATAACATAACACACAGCAACGTATAGCACCCCCCGAGAGGCCATTCAGCTGAGAAACACTGCGAGACACGAGGGCCGCGCTTTGTCCACCAGCCAACCGAATTAAGGAAAAGACAGATACCGTCCCTCCCCCATTGTTACGGGCGCGCGGGGAAATTAAGTCACCTGTGTCGTGGAATTTCCGTGCTGTGCGACAGTTTGGGTGCTGCCGGGGCGGTGATAAGAGCTGCCAGATGTGCGATTATGGGCAGAATTTACACAGATAGGGTTCGGAGTACAGATCAGAGGAGGGTTATCAGGTTCTTTACGAGGTGTTTCTCTAGTGTGTTCGTGTTTATGTGGAGGAATGAGTAACAGTAAGGTCAGTAGTGGGAAAGGCGTTTGTTTTGTTGTTGTTTTATCTTGTTTTGTCACGTGTTTTTATCCTTTCCCTCAGGTTTTGTTTGGGAAATGGATCCTTTTTTTTTTCTGTGCGAGTAACTGATGAGAAAAAGAGATTTGCATTATTTATTTATTTATTTATTTATTTATTTATTTATTTTTTGCTCTTCTCTACACATATCACGTTAGAACTACAGATTAAAGGAGCGTTATCAGGTTCCTTACGAGGTGTTTTGGAGTGTGTTTGTGTGAAGGAACGTCTCTTCAGCTCTCCTCCTCTTACTGACAGCCTTCTACCTCTTAAATTCCGCCGCCATGTTGTTTCTCTTTCTATATTCTATCGATGTTTTCATGCTGACTGCTCTTCTGAACTTGCTAACTGCATGCCTCCCCTCCTCCCGCGGCCCCGCTGCACACGACTTTCTACTCATGCTCATCCCCATACTGTCCAAACCCCTTATGCAAGAGTTAACCAGCATCTCCATTCTTTCATCCCCTTCACTGGTAAACTCTGGAACAGCCTTCCTTCATCTGCATTTCCTCCGGCCTATGACTTGACCTCTTGCAAGAAGAGTGTGTCAGGACACCTCTCCATCCGAAATTGACCTTTCTTTTGGACACTATACTTATCGCTATATGAGAGCAACAGTTCCCGGGCTTTTTTTTTTTTTACATCTTCTTTTTGTTGCCCTTGAGCTGCTCTCTGTGCTGTAAAAAAAAAAGTGCGTTCGTTTTTTTTTTTTTTTTATTTTTTTTTTTTGCTCTTCTATTCTGTTTTGTCAAGCTCACCTTTTCCTCAATTTCGTTTCGGGAATGTGTCGTTGCATATTTTTTCAATGTAAATAACTGATGAGGAGAAAAGTTCTGCTGCTTTATTTTTTCCGCCGGGTGTGATGTTGAATTTTTTCTTTACACTTTTTTCCTCTTTTCCTCAGACACACGAGTTAAGCTTTTTTCCCCGTACGCCGCGGCTAAACAACTAAAGAGGCTTTCCTTCCTCCTATTTTCTGCCGGATATGAGATGTATGTTTTATTTTACTCCCTTTCATGCCAAATAACTGTTTTTCGTAATACATGTAAGGTGCTAAGGAGCTCATCACATGTGTTTTTTTGTTTACCTGATACAGGATTAGATACTTTTACATTTTTTTTTTAATACTTTCCTTGTGAATATGTGAATATATGTTAGGTGTTTTTACTCCTTTCCCTTGTTTTCCATGATTTATTTTCATTTATTTTTTTTGTTTTGTTTTGATGAGCTGAACTGATCTTAGTATAAGTTACGTGTTTTTACTCCTTTCCCTTGTTTTCCATGATTTATTTTCATTTATTTTTCGTTTTGTTTTTCTTTACCTTTTAACCAGTCGGTAATTCTAGAAGCACTGCGTCATTTCCTTCCTTCCTTTTTAACATTACCGTACAAGTAACTAATGATGAGCTGAACTGATCTTAGTCTTTATTTTGTACCTGATATACGATTAGATTCTTTGATACTCTTTCTTTTTGTTCCTTTCTCTAAGTATATGAGTGAAATGTTTATACTCATTTTCCTTTTTTTTCTTGATTTACCTTTTATCATGAATCGTTTTGTTTTTTCTTTCCCTTTTTTTCATCTACGCGGTCATTAATACGTCTTCACTCATCTATTCATATTATTTATCATATTATTTATTTATCTTTATTTTACATTGTTTATCATTACTGCTTCTGCATTGCGTCGTTTTGCTTCCTTCCTCTTTAACATTACCTTCGTCTGCCATTTTAGAGTTGGACCCTTATATCATAGCTCCCTTCCTTTCCTCGCCGCAATGCTCGTGACCAACCAATCAATAAATCTTTGGGCGGTGAAACATTTGCACGAGAGACATTTTTCACGCATGACGCAAGAAAGACAAGACGTATGCGGACCAGCTTTTCCCGGAACCCACAACAACGCGCAGGCCGGGCTGGAATGTGGATCTATTAGGGAGTTTTATTCATTGTTTTCTTCCTGCCTCGCCTCGTCTCGGGTTACTGGTGCGCACCAAGACGGAATGCTAACGCTGGGCTCTTCTGCGTCATTGGTTCGAGAGAGAGAGTGTAAACATTTGAAATTTTTCTTTTTTCCTCGTATACAAAGTTATGATTTTTCTTTGTTGTTTCTCAGTCAGACTAACTCGAAATCATATGTAGAAATAAATAAAAGGAGAACATGTTTTGTTTCTTTTTATTTTTACAAGATATTTACTTTTATGAATGTCGATATTATGTAAGGTATTATTGTGATCCCCCCTAGGAGCATATATATAAAAGTCAGCCCCTCCAAAACTTCGCCTTTAAAGAATCGTTCAAAAATTCGACGTATCCCTGCCTGTCTGTCTGTGTGTCTGTCTGTCTGTTTGTCTGCCTGTCTCTCTGTCTGTCTGTCTGTCTGTCTGTCTGTCTGTCTCTCTCTCTCTCTCTCTCTCTCTCTCTCTCTCTCTCTCTCTCTCTCTCTCTCTCTCTCTCTCTCTCTCTCTCTCTCTCTCTCACACACACACACACACACACACACACACACACACACACACACACACACACACACACACTCACGCACACACACTCTTACACTCTCCTACGTGTACAGCAACACTCGCTGTAGCATTGTATTGCTCTGCTCAGATATTCAAGAGGGATGAATATTTATTTCGTATTGGCAGCCACACCACGTCCGCCGGCCAGTTAATAGCAAGTGTGGAATTCCGATCAGGTGTGTTCTGTTGAGGGCGTTGCAGGAGCCAGGTGTTAGAACTGTTCCCCGAGGTGCTTGGTAAGAAGTTCCGACTCATTCGCGCTACCAAATGTGTCGTCATCAGTAGCAGCGTGTGTTAGCAAAGGAGTTTCAGTGATGTGTTCTATATTCCAGTGACAATGTTAGTGATGGTTTGGTATTTATTTCATATTCACCTCGACGCGAGTTTTGTGTTATAATACATTGTCGCTTATGGAGAATTTCTCGATATCAGTTCATTAGTGTGCATGCAATATCCATCAGGTGCTTAATATTCCAGGTGCAGCATTTGTTACGTCATTATAATCTTCTCGTACACAATTTATCTTTTTAGAAGTTATGTTTTAATTAACTGACTGGCACTCTTTCTTTACTATCCGGAATAGACAAAGTATTTCGGTTGGGCATTTTTTTCCATTCTAGATACAACATTTGCCGCGCACCAGCAATAATTCCTTTTAATACCGCATTAAGGCTTCGTATTATATCTTATTCTTCTGCTACAGTTTCGTAATACCTTTTCAAAATGAGGAAAGATATGAATACCAGGTAGTTCTCCATTCCCGGTGCAACATTTGAGACGTGCAAGCAAGAATATTCATACACAACCGAGGATGAGTTTTATTTATTCTTTGCAAGCTTGCTGTGTCTGGCGGAGCGACAATCCATCACCTGAGCCAGATGAAAAATTTCCCCCTGGCATTCTCATTTCCAGGCACAGCACCCACGTGCAGGAGTTCTTTTCATACAGGGTTGAGGATTAATTCCGCTTGTATTATGCGTAATTTTTAGCGTCTGGCGAATTGTCAAACACTTATCAGAATCAGGTGAGAAATTTCCAGCTGGGATTCTCATTTCCACGTGCAGCAGGAGTTCTTTTCATACGGAGTTGAGGATTAATCCCGCTTTTATTATGCGTAATTTTTATCGTCTGGCGAATTGTCAATCACTTATCAGAATCAGGTGAGAAATTTCCAGCTGGTAATTTTCCATCCCAGGTGTAACATCGTGTCGGCATTCTCCCGCGCCAGGTGTTACGAAAGGTGTGCTCGAGTTCACTGATTTTCGATGCCTCTGCGTGCTGTTTTTTTCTCTCTTATAGATTTCCGGCCACACAGGAGAATGGGCGAGCAGGATTGATGTGGGATGAAGGAATGTGGGGATATAGTGTGTGTGTGTGTGTCATGAGTGGGTCGTTATTCAAGGCTTTTGTGTATTATTTATGACCTGATTCGCTGCGGTGTGTATAAATCCCCTTCCTCCCTATCCTTGTTTATTTATTTATTCATTTCATTCATTTATTCATCATTCATCACCACAACATAAGACTGGCTAATAGCTATATAGAAGAAAAGAAAACAATAACATGCTGCTTCTTTACAATATTTCCCGTGGTTTTTATCTATTTTTCTTTCCCTCTTCGTTAGTTGCTTCATCTGTTTAAAGTTCAGGTCTATTTTGCGTTTGCTTTATTATGAATTTTTCCCTGTTGTTTCGCTACACCATGCACTGATTTCCTGTTCAAAACTGATGTGATAAAAAAAAGCGCTGTTATACTTTCTGAACACGTACTACTGCATTTAGGTGTGTTTGTGTGTGTGTGTGTGTGTGTGTGTGTGTGTGTGTTTATATAAGTTCGTGAGCGCTGGCAATATATTTTCCTGTCCTTATGTAAACGAGTGTGTGTGTGTGTGTGTGTGTGTGTGTGTGTGTGTGTGTGTGTGTGTGTGTGTGTGTGTGTGTGTGTGTGTGTACATCCGCCGTGATTCTCTCGCAGGAAGTATTCAGATGAAGGTCTATGTGTGTATGTATATATCCTGGTACGTGTGTGTGTGTGTGTGTGTGTGTGTGTGTGTTGTTTGTGTACGTGTGTGCGTTTGTGAATGTATAAATGACTGCATATCCTTCTACCTGTCAACATGCTTCCTGTGGGTGGGTGTGCGTGTGCGTGTGCGAGGGAAGGATGCACAATGAATACATAAGGATATGAGAAGTCTGCAGGTGGCAATTAAGTAAAAGGAAGATGGTAGCGGAGTGGTGAAAGTAATTGTGGAGTGGTGAAGGTATGCTAATAGTGGAGTGACGAAGGGGGAATGGAATGGTGAAGGAGGTTGTGAAGTGACGATGGGGCAGGAGTAGATAGAGGCAGAAATAGAGATTGTATAATACTGATAGGGGAAAGGCAAAGGTAGAGGAATTGATATAGGAAGGTAATGGATGAGACAAATAATAGAAAGATTGTAATAGATAAGTTAGTTGTGATCGAGCAGTGGTTGGAGGAGGGATTGGGATGTTAGAGGTAGTGAAGATAGTGGTGGTGGTTGTAGGAGAGGGTGAGGGAGATTGTTAGGGTAGTGTAGGGTAGGGCCTAGAGGAGGAGGTTGGGATGTTAGTGGTAGTGGTTCTGGGGGCTGTGGGGGGTGGGAGACGCCGTGGTTGGGGTTTTTAAAAGGGGTGTGGTGTGGTTAGTGTGTTGTGGAAGGCTTGTGGCTGGCACTATTACGGTCTCTCTCTCTCTCTCTCTCTCTCTCTCTCTCTCTCTCTCTCTCTCTCTCTCTCTCTCTCTCTCTCTCCCCCCCCCCCCCCCCAATGACTGAATAGAAGACGATGACTGTCATAATGGAATGGTGAAAATGGTTCTCTCTTCGTCTCTGTCTGTCTGTGTCTGTCTGTCTAACTGTCTTTTTGTCTGTCTGTCTCTATCGCTTTTCAGTGTGCGTGTGTGTATGTTTGTGTGTGTGTGTGTGTGTGTGTGTGTGTGTGTGTGTGTGTGTGTGTGTGTGTGTGTGTGTGGAGGCGTATAAATGAGCAAAAGAGTAAAAAAAGAAAAAGCTAAAATAAAGACCAACAGAAATACCACCAAAAGGGAACAAAGACGAAAGAAAGAAAGTAATGAGAAAGAATGAGAAAAGTTACGGGTAAAAATGAGGGAACTTGAGGTGAAAGAGAGACGGAAAGAAAAAAAGAAAGAGGGAGGAAAATGCGAAAAATACGCGTAAAAGGGAGAGAAAGAGACGTAAAAAGCGAAATACAGGAAAGAGGGAGAAAGAAAAAGTGGATTAAGCGAAGTAAAGAAGGCAAAAAATGATAATAGGATAAAGAAATATAGAAAATGAAATAAAAGTAAAGT
>NC_066513.1:22318614-22326114 GCF_024679095.1 Eriocheir sinensis | reverse complement strand
GAGAAGGAAGAAGGTGGAAGAGAAAGGGATTTGGGAGGGGTGGGAGGAGGGGTGGAGGGAGGTGGAGGAAAAGATGTATATAACTAGTTTGTGAAAGGGAAGGAGGAGGGAGGGAGAGAAGGGAACGGAAGGGAAGGGAAGAACACGAAGGGAGGAAGAATGGGACGTGTCTGTCTGTCTGTTGGTCTGTCTGTCTGTCTATTTGCTCCTCTCTCTCTCTTTCTCTCCCTTCTTCTAAGTCTTATTTGCTTTACTCCACTTACTAAAGAGAGAGAGAGAGAGAGAGTGAATGGGAGGAAAGGGAAGTGTGAAAGGTGATGGAGGATGCAGGTTTCTCTCTCTCTCTCTCTCTCTCTCTCTCTCTCTCTCTCTCTCTCTCTCTCTCTCTCTCTCTCTCTCTCTCTCTCTCTCTCTCTCTCTCTCTCTCTCTCTCTCTCTCTCTCTCTCTCTCTCTCTCTCTCTCTCTCTCTCTCTCTCTCTCTCTCTCTCTCTCTCTCTCTCTCTCTCTCTCTCTCTCTCTCTCTCTCTCTCTCTCTCTCTCTCTCTCTCTGAAACAAGGGAGTCACGAATGAGAGAAAAAAAAAGTAAACAAAAAACTAAAATTCTCTCTCTCTCTCTCTCTCTCTCTCTCTCTCTCTCTCTCTCTCTCTCTCTCTCTCTCTCTCTCTCTCTCTCTCTCTCTCTCTCTCTCTCTCTCTCTCTCTCTCTCTCTCTCTCTCTCTCTCTCTCTCTCTCTCTCTCTCTCTCTCTCTCTCTCTCTCTCTCTCTCTCTCTCTCTCTCCATAGATTAACCTTTCTTTCCCCTTCCCCTTCCTACCTCCTACCCATACTTTCCCTTTTCAATCCCTCGCCCAATCTCCCCTCCCCATGTTTTCCCTTCCCTTCTCTTCCCTTCCCTTCCCTTCCTTTCCCATTCCTTCCCTTCCCTTCCCTTCCCTTCTCTTTCCTTCCTTTCACATCCCTTCTCTTCCCTTCCCATCTCTTCCCTTCCCTTCTCTTTCCTTCCCTTCCCTTCCTATATATAATCTTGCCCTCAAAAAGGAAATCTCAAACACACACACACACACACACACACACACACACACACACACACACACACACACACACACACACACACACACACTAATATTGTTCGCGTCTAATGTTTGTTGTGGTCTTTTTGTAATTTCCGAAGCCTTTTCAATAGACAACTTTTGCGAGTATCGGAATTCCATTAATCCACCCAGCACAGCATTGAGAGAACGCACAAATAAACTACACGGCACACAAAAGGAGAAAAAGAGTGGTTTTAATTTATTCGGCAACGCAAAACAGTCAATTTATATACCAGTTTGTTTTTGTTTTATTCTGAGTTTGGTTGTTAATATATATTCAGTTTATTTTTCCTCTGTCATGTATTTGAAGTGAACGAAAGGGGAAAAAAAGCATTACTCCTGTCACGAATTTCGGTCTCACAAAAAAACAACAACAACAAATAAATAAAAAAGGTAAAAAAAAGTAATAGAAAAATGGTGTTCAGATTCGCGTATTGTTATTTCTATCCTTTTTTTGTTAATTTACTTTTTCGGGGGAGTGAAACGAAATATTATCATAGTGGGTGAACACGGAAAGGGTTTATATTAATCTTGTTTTTATTTTGGTATGAAGAGCTTTGGGTTTAAATGTTTTTGTGTTACCTTATATTGTATGGATTAGTCAGTCTCTCTCTCTCTCTCTCTCTCTCTCTCTCTCTCTCTCTCTCTCTCTCTCTCTCTCTCTCTCTCTCTCTCTCTCTCTCTCTCTCTCTCTCTCTCTCTCTCTCTCTCTCTCTCTCTCTCTCTCTCTCTCTCTCTCTCTCTCTCTCTCTCTCTCTCTCACTCACACACACACACACACACACACACACACACACACACACACACACACACACACACACACACACACACACACACACACACACACATCCACAATAAATTAAATGAAAGCTTTTTTGCATGCCCTTTCGTCCTCTATTCCCCACCAACGCCACTCCGGCCGACCAAAGCCCATATTAATTCATTTTTTTATTCCGTTTATTTATTTATTCCTTCATTCAATTTTTCCCTTTTCGTGGATAAGTTTATTTCTTTCCTATCTCTCCTTTCCCTTCCTTTCCTCTCCTCCCCTTTCTGTTCCCTCATTCTCCTTCCTTAATCCTTTCTTCCTTTCCATGAATATGCTTTTTTTGTCTCCCATCTGTCCATCCCCTTCCTCCCCTCTCAACCCCATTTCTCTTCCCCATTCTTCTTCTCTAACTCTTTCTCCTCTCTCTTTCCTTCTCTTCCCCTTTTTTCCATCTCTCCAATCTCTCCTTCCCCTTCCTTTCCTCTCCTCTTCATTCACCCATTTCTCTCCTTTACATTGAATTTGCCTCCCATTTCCTCTCTTCCCTTCCTTCCCTTTCCCTTACCCTCCCCTTCTCTCCTCTCCTCTCCCCTCCTCCTCTCCTCTCCCTTTATGTTCCCCTCCTATCCTCTTTCCTCTCCCCTCCTCTCCCCTCCCCTCCCTTCCCATTCTGTTCCCATTCTCTCCGCTTCCCCTCCTCTACTTCCCCGTCCGCTGCTTCCCATTCTCCTCCCCCCTCTTTCCCTTCTCCTCCCCTTCCCTTCCCCCTCCTCTACCCTTCCCCTCCTTTCCCCTTTCCCTTCCCTTCATTTCCTCTTTACTTCCCCCTCAGAATTACCAGGAAAATACTCATTGGCTTGGTATTCGAGAGAGAGAGAGGGGGGGGGGACGCGTGCCTTTCCTTACCTGTCCATTAGAAGTGATTAAGGTGTCACGTGGTACTTACCTGCCTTTACCTCTGTTTGATTGGCTTTTCCTCCCTCCCTCCTCCCTCCCTCTATGCCTCCCTCACTTCCTCTCTTCCCCTCTTCCTGCAATCTCTTCCTCCCCTCCTCTTCATCCCTTTTATCTTCTCTTCCTTTTCCTCCCTTCCCCTTTCTTCTTTTCTCTTTTTTCCCTCCTCCCTCCCTCCTCTATGCCTGCCTCACTTCCTCTCTTCCCCTCTTCCTGCAGTCTCTTCCTCCCCTCCTCTCCATCCCATTTATCTCCTCCTCTTCCTTTTCCTCCCTTCCCATTTCTTCTTTTCTCTTTTTCCCTCTCTCCCTCCCTCACTTCCTCCCTTCCCCTCCTCATTCCCTTCTTTCCTCCCTCCCTCTTCAACCCTTTCCTTCCCTTTCCCATTTCGTCTCTTCTTTGTAGCCTTTCTTCTTTCCTCTACTTTCTCCCTTCTTCCCCTCCTTCCTTCTTCACTCCTTTCCTCTCCTGTTATTTGCCATCCTTCTCCCTGCTTTTCTCTCCCCGTAGACTTCCTTCCTCTCTCCTTTTCCCTCCCTCCATACTTAACTTTCTCCCTCCATCCCTTCCTCTCTTCCTCCCACCCTCCACCCTTCCCTTTATTTGGTCGTACCTCCCTCTGCGTTACCCTTTCCTCCCCCTCTTCCTCCCTTCCTCCCTCCCTCTCTCTCTCTCTCTCTCTCTCTCTCTCTCTCTCTCTCTCTCTCTCTCTCTCTCTCTCTCTCTCTCTCTCTCTCTCTCTCTCTCTCTCTCTCTCTCTCTCTCTCTCTCTCTCTCTCTCTCTCATACTTGTTTCGGTAAAATTTGGCTAGTTTATTTGTTTTTTTTATTTATTCTCTTTTTTTGTTTGTTTTCTGGTTATTGAATCTTGTCCATTAAAATATAAAAGGAATTTAGGGAAACAAAGGGAAGCAAATAAAACATTTACTCTACGAATACATGTAAATTTGTCTGTTTGTTTGTTTGCGTAAGTGAATTTAGCTGGTTATATATTCTCTCTCTCTCTCTCTCTCTCTCTCTCTCTCTCTCTCTCTCTCTCTCTCTCTCTCTCTCTCTCTCTCTCAGCGCCATCTATCGTTAGGAAAAAAATTATTTACCGCTTGTTGGGTAGTTAGGTCGTTAATTGCATTGCCTCTAATTGCCTGTTAATCTCTCTCTCTCTCTCTCTCTCTCTCTCTCTCTCTCTCTCTCTCTCTCTCTCTCTCTCTCTCTCTCTCTCTCTCTCTCTCTCTCTCTCTCTCTCTCTCTCTCTCTCTCTCTCTCTCTCTCTCTCTCTCTCTCTCTCTCGATTTAATTAAAGATGACCAGTGAAGAAGGAGGTGAAGGAGGAGAAAAAGAATGATGATGATGATGATAATGATGATGATAAAGAGGAGGAAGAGGAGGAGGAGGAGGAGGAGGAGGTGACCGTGCTATTTGGTTTGTGTCGTTGAAATATTGATGATGCAAGTGGTGGTGATGGTGGTGGTGGTGGTGAAGGTAATGGTACTGGTGGTGATGGTGGTGGTGAAGGTGATGGTGGTGGTGGTGAAGGTAATGGTGGTGGTGATGGTGGTGGTGTTAGTAGCAATAGTGCGTGACTGGCTCTTAGCTACGCTCGAGAGAGAGAGAGAGAGAGAGAGAGAGAGAGAGAGAGAGAGAGAGAGAGAGAGAGAGACGCAAGTACGCAATCTCAATACACTTACCTGTGGGGCATCGTGAGTTATACCTTAATTAGATCATGTGTTGGGATCGCTCAGGTAGATAAGTCAGGTGGGAACAGGTGAGATTAATCTATGTGTGTGTGTGTGTGTGTGTGTGTGTGTGTGTGTGTGTGTGTGTGTGTGTGTGTTTGCCTAAGTTCCTCTCATTCCTGTCTGCTATAACTTTACCTTTCCTCTTTACCTCCTCCTCCTTCTCCTTCTCCTCCTCCTACTCCTCCTCCTCCTCGTCCTCCTCTTTAGCCTCTTCCAGCTCACGTACTCTCATGTTTCTTGCTTTTGTCCTGTGCAGCAAATTAGCGGGATGGTCTGCGCCAGTATCTTGAGCTCTGTTGCAACACCGTGAACTTCGTGGCTGGGTGAGGCAAGGGAGGGTTGTGCAAGGCTGTCTCCTGGTGGGGAAGGGGAGGAGGGATGAGGGCGTTCTGGTGGTAGTGGTAGTGTGTGTGTGTGGGGGGGGGGTAATGGTTCGTATTCGTATTGGAAGTTAGTGGTAGTAATAGTAGATTGTTATCGGGTTGTTACTATTACTACTAATTTTTCTACCTACTACTACTACTACTACTACTACTATTACTACTACTACTACTACTACTATTACTACAACTACTATTACTACTACTACAACAACTACTACTACTACTACTACTACGATGACGACGACGACACCCATACTACCAATACTACCACCTCTACTTAACCAACCACTACCACCACTACCACCACTACCACTAATATCACCATTATAGCATTTCTAACTCTATTTCACCACCACCACCACCACAAAAGCCAACCCAGCCCCCACCAATCATTCTCCTTCACCCATTCCACACACCCCTTCCACCCCCACTAGCTAGCACCTCCCCATCACATTCCAGTTCATTACCTCAGACGCAGCTTTTTTTTTGTTCCTTCGCTCCTGATCGCGTCTTGGAAAAAAAAAATCCCTCGGCAGTGAAAGTCGCGAGTAAGAGGCAAGGAAGGGATTGGCGTGCGCGGTACTTCCCGTTGTGGCGGCGGCGGTGGTGGTTGCAAGGTGGTGATGGTGGTGGTGAGGCAGCTTGGAGAGGCGTATACTTCCCATCTCACTCTGGCTATGTGGTTCTCAAGTAAAGACGCATGGCTCTAGCTCCTCAACTAACCATGGGGTGTTCTGGAAAATAGGGTCATAGTCTAAATCATTTCGACGCCGAATCACACATATTTGAGAAGGTTTTCGTAGGACTTTTGGTCATTTCTATATCTTCTCGTGGCTATGTGGTCCCCGAGTAAAGACGCATGGCTCTAGCTCCTCAACTAACCATGGGGTGTTCTGGAAAATAGGGTCATACTCCTAAACAATTCGGAACCCAAGCACATATTTGACAAGGTGTTCGTGGGAGTTTTGTGGATTTCCATGGGGAGATTCGTGATTCTTTTGGTAGTTTGACCCTTCTTCTGTACCATGAACCTTATAAAACACTCATTAGAACCCTACTGATCTTTTTTTTTTTTATCTTTGGAGATAGTTGATGTGAAAGTCGGTTGCGTCTGAGTATACCAACCATACTCTTGTGACTCCCACCCAAAATTACTGTTACTTTTATCAATCCTTACCTAACCTAACTTAACTCAACCTCGTGATTCCCACTGAAAATTACCTTAAATGACTTACCAATTCTTACATAACCTAACCTAACCTCTTGTGATTCCCACTCAAACTTATATGACTCATACCTTACCTTACCTAACCTAGCTTAACCTAACCTAACTTAACTTAACCTAACGCAGCCTGCCCCGTTCAAGGTCGGGCGCCACTTACCGGTAGAGAGATAAGGAATACGCTGGCGGGGCGGGAAGAGGATGCTGAGCTAAACTTAGGCGTTGAGGCGCGTAATTGCCGATGATGGGTTTTGAGTGGCTGGCTGGCTGGCGTGATGGATGGATGCGCTGGGTGATGATCCGTGCGGCCTTGTAATAAGTACTGAATGGAGGGTTACGTGGATGGCTGACGATCTTTGGTGATGGATGACTGACTGGTTGGCTGGGGATGTGACTGGGTGGCTGGGGATGTGGCTGAGTGGCTGGGGATGTGGCTGGGTGGCTGGGGATGTGGCTGGGTGGCTGGGGATGTGGCTGGGAGTCTGGGGATGTGGCTGGGTGGCTGGAAATGTGGCTGGGTGGCTGAAGATGTGGCTGGGGATGTGGCTGAGTGGCTGGGGATCTGACTGGGTGGCTGGGGATCTGGCTAAGTGGCTGGGGATGTGGCTGAGTGGCTAGGGATCTGACTGGGTGGCTGGGGATGTGGCTGGGTGGCTGCTGATGTGGCTGAGTGGCTGGGGCTCTGACTGGGTGGCTCGGGATGTGACTGGGTGGCTGGGGATGTGGCTGAGTGGCTGGGGATCTGACTGGGTGGCTGGGGATGTGGCTGAGTGGCTGGGGCTCTGACTGGGTGGCTCGGGATGTGACTGGGTGGCGGGGGATGTGGCTGAGTGGCTGGGGATCTGACTAGATGGCTGGGGATGTGGCTGGGTGGCTGGGGATGTGGCTGAGTGGCTGGGGATGTTGCTGAGTGGCTGCGGATCTGACTGGGTGGCTGGGGATGTGGCTGGATGGCTGGGGATGTGGCTGAGTGGCTGGGGATCTGACTGGGTGGCTGGGTGGCTGAGGATGTGGCTGAGTGGCTGGGAATGTGACTGAGTGGCTGGGGATCTGACTGGGTGGCTGGGGATGTGGCTGGGTGGCTGGGGATGTGGCTGAGTGGCTGGGGATGTGGCTGAGTGGCTGGGGATCTGACTGGGTGGCTGGGGATGTGGCTGGGTGGCTGGGGATGTGGCTGAGTCGCTGGGGATGTGACTGGGTGGCTGGGGATGTGGCTGAGTGGCTGGGGATCTGGCTGGGTGGCTGGGGATCTGGCTGGGTGACTGGGGATGTGGCTGGGTGGCTGGGGATGTGGCTGGGTGGCTGGGGATGTGGCTGAGTGGCTGGGGATGTGGCTGGGAGG